>NC_050476.1:16697565-16745827 GCF_013373865.1 Monomorium pharaonis | reverse complement strand
ACCAGATGCTTAAGTTCAAAATCGGCGACCTTCTGGAGAGAGATCGTGTTCACTCCGGGCTTTATTGAGTCGGATCGTGTCGTGATCGACTCCTACGGAGGTTCCGGGAGGGACAAAGGACCCCAGTTGCTCGCGAGCCAGTGACTCGCTTAGGACCGTGCAGAGCAACAGCCGCAATTCTGTCCTCCGAGAGAAAAAAGCACGCCTTTTGCTTCTCTATCGTTGTCGCGCGTGCTTCGCGCCAAGCGTAGAAACTCGCAAGGGGCGGCGTAGCGAGGATACCCGCCGCGTGTATTTTTTTGCGAGGTCAAGAAAGAATTATAACGGAAGATGTTTTGGCTCAATAGGAAAAAAATAGTTTTTGTTAATTATTATCCGATTAATACACGACAAGTAATTTATCCTCTCTCTCCTTGCCGGAGTGAGCGCTGCGGATCGCGGTTGTGTCTGTTGATTCCTTTTTTTGTTGGAACTCCTATGTTTCGTAACATTTTTTGGTCCTTCGAACCGGAATCGCGCGGAGAAACCGGAGTGCAGTGGACAGGGCTAGGAGTGCAGTGGAAAAACGTGCCCTTGAACCTGAAAGTCAAATGGAACACATTAAATCGACGCCCAGCGGGAAATGCACGGGCGACATAAAGCGCTTAGGAGAACCTTCGGCAGCGTGGGGAAGCCAAAGAGCTAGGAGTCGCAGTCCGCTCGCCCTTGTCGCTTCTGGAAAATAAATGGGCCTAAGGTTGAACCTGGAGAAAGAATTCTCCGGGACTCGAAATACCGTACCGTATAAAAATTCGGCCGGTGAGGCTTTGGTATCAGACGCACATGAGTACGTAAGCCGAGCAGGACGGTCAGAAGGACGTCCACCCATTAGGCGAGTTATGGCACATGATGGCCTTTTTACAAACAATGCCATCGTTTAATCATATCATTAGAGGCAGGATGATAGGCGGTTGTGCGGATACGGTCTTGCAACCGACAAGTTTAGCAAAGCGGTAAAGAGCTGGACTCACATTGAGAACCTTGGTTTAATCGTGAGAATTCGGGGGCATGGCCGAATCGCGCGATCCAGTGATCCTAGAATACTTTGCGACGCTTGGGGCGGTGATATCGGCAATAGGAATCGCCTCTGACCAACGAAGGAAACGAATCGATAATAGGCAAACAGTATGTAATCCATTACTAGGCTGTAAGAGACCAACAATGTCCATATGGATATGGTCAAAACGCCCGTCTGGAGCAAAGAATTGCGCAAGCTCGAGCTTGACATACAGTAAAACTTTACATTGTTGACAATCGATGCAACTACCTGCCCATTCCGCCACGTCACGGTGCAGGTTAGACCAGATATACCGTTGTCGGATGACACGGTCAGTAACCTTAGCGCTAGAATGCGCGGGGTTGTGAAAAAGGTCGAAGACCTGTTTCCTGAGAGATACTGGAATATAGGGTCGGAACGAATTCCCTGATAGTTCACTGTAGAGCTCTGTGTTGGAAAAACCCCAAATCAACTTTTAAGTTTGAGCGAAAACGAATTAGGAGCCAGCAAGTGCTTGAGCTCAACGTCATCCTTCTGCCGAGCGGCAAGGTCGACCAATTCAAATTCGACCGGGAGGCGGAGGGCCTCGATACGAGATAAACTATCAGCCACCACGTTGTTAGAACCTGCCAGGAATTCAAGGGCAGTAACGAACTGGGCTATAAACGACAACTGTTGTGCTTGCCTCGGAGAGAATTTATCAGAACGCTGATTGAAGGCATAAACCAAAGGTTTATGATCCGTAAGAACTTTGAAATTTTGGCCTTTAAGGAAGTGAAGAAAGAACTTGATGGATTTATAGATCGCGATTAATCCGCGGTCGTACGCGCTATAATTTCTCTGAGCTGAAGTGAACTTTCTAGAAAAGAAAGCTAAAAGTTTCCAACCCTCGGAGAATTTTTGCTCGAGGACGGCTCCTATTAAAAAGTCCGAAGCATCTGACACTAAGCGGGTGTCTGCTGTTGAGGAAGGGTGAGCAAGTAATGCAGCGTTAGCCAAATCAGATTTCGTTGAAGTAAACGCGGTTTCAACCTCGGGGGTCCAAATGACTTCGCGCTTATTGTTTTTGCGAGTCATTTAGGTAGACGTGAAGAGGTGCTTGCACGCGGGCTGCGTGTAGAAGGCTACGCCTGTAAAAATTTACGGCACCTAGAAAACGACGTAAGTCCGCAACAATGTGCGGTTTCGGGAAGTTGCTGATGGCAGCCACTTTCTCCGGGGAAGGCTTAATGCCATCCTTGTTGACGAAATGACCTAAAAAGATTTCTTCCACGCCTACAATACACTTAAACGGGTTGATAACTAAGCCAAACTCCTTGAGTCTCTGAAAAACTGTACAAAGATGCTTCCTGTGCTCCTCTTCGGACGAGGATGCAATAAGAATATCATCGATGTAAACAAAAGTAAAATCGAAATTCCTGAGAGCGTGGTGGATGTACCGCTAAAAGGTTTGGGCGGCATTCCGCAGACCGAACGTCATGGAAACAAATTCGAAAAGTCCAAACGGCCGTCTTGGGAATATCTGATTTAGCCACCGGGATCTGTTGATACGCCTCGAAAAGATCAAGAGACGAGAAAATATTTTTCCCCAACAAGTTGGAGGAAAAATCGTGAAGATAAGATATTGGATATTTACCCGGAATAGTAACGGCATTTAGGCGACGATAATCATTGCACAGCCGTCAGTCCCCATTTTTTTTGCGAACTAAGTGACTAACTAGACTAGCCCACGGACTAGACGGCCTCCATATGCCCAACTCGGTAAGCCCCTTAATTTCGGCCTTAGCCGCTTTAAATGTGTCGGAGGGTAACCGACGAGGACGCTCCGCGGTGGAAGGCCCTGAAGTTAAAATGTGATGTTTGACAGCACACGCGACCGGGAAAGTCGATTGCGCGGAACCGGTCACTTCGGGGAACTTGGAGAGTATGTCCGCAAACCTAGAATGATTGTCTACGATAGAGATTTTAATCTCCGGCACGGTAAGAACTTGACCGGAGGTCAAGAGAGAGGTAACGCCATCGACAAGCCGACGCTTGTGTAAATTGACGATTAACTTATAGTGACTTAATACGTCCGCACCGAGTATTGCGAAAGGTACGTTGGCAATGCAAAAATTCCACGTAAGATAGGAGTGCTACAATTTCAGATCTGATTATATGTATTCATATATGATAAACTATCGCATACCATATATGATCATATTTGACAAGATACGATCAGATATTGACAAAATCCATATATATGGTCAATTTTACATGGACTTTTTTTCCCGGGATATTAAAAGACATTAGCATGCAAACATTTATTAATATCTCGCAATAAAGTTAATTAAAAAGTAGATGTACATATCAAATCTTAAAACTAAATCAAATATGACTTATACGTATTTGTACACACAGAAAAATATCATTCTTCAGCCAAGAAAAGTATTTACTCATTTTATTTTATTTTGTTCAAGTAATAGTTTTCTTCAGTCAAGAATATTTTTTTAACATTAGTTTTAAGGTATACTTGTCACAAGTATTAGAAAATCTCAGAATTTTTTACTTAAAACAAGAATTTACTCTTGCTTCAAGAATATTGTAAAACTGTATTCAAGAAAATCGAATTTACTTAATTTGAATATATTAATCTAAGAAAGTTTTTTTCTTTCGAGTAAGTTTATTTTCTCAACTTAAGAAAATGTTTTTTCTATTTTTTTTCGCTACTCATCGCTACGTAGCGCTGGTGGCGTGTTTTCTCGTGAACAAAATGCACCTTTTTAATAATAAAAGAGACTCGCCAAGAGCGTGCAAGGAAGTAAGATTTCGCCATTGACATATAAATAATAGACTGAAATGTTAGTCTTTAAAAATAATTTTAAAAAATAAGAAGAACATAATTGTAAAAATAAATTTCGTTTTTAATTTAATTTAATTAAGAATATAATTTTTTCTTCCAAACTTGGAATCCAAGTAAATAATTATTTCAGATAAATAAAATTTATATTTGATTCAAATAACGGATAAACTTTTTAAAAGAAATTATGATATCTTAATTCAAATATACGCTTTTCTTCGTTGAACTCTAGATAGCAAGTAAACCGAATATTTGTTTGAAATGAATATTCTTGTTTCAAGTATTACACTAACTAAGATTCAGAATATGTTTTAAGTAAATGTGACACTTACAGCAAGTTTACCGTAGATTTGCGGATATCGAAAGAAAACATTTGCTTAGAACAAGTAATATTTACTTGGAATTAGTAATCATTTTTCTGTGTGTATATAATATTTGAAGTTTTAACTTATTTTTTTATGAAAAAGGAATATATTGATAAAATAAGATAAGAACATATATTGTTTACATATATTCAATTTATTATAAAATTGTCAATTATTATAAAAATTGTTTATTCTTAACTTATTTTTTAATAATACAAAGTATCTCTAAAAGCCTTACTATAATATATATTGCAGGTTGACAATATATTGACAAACCACTTTTTGTCAACTGTTATTACGTAAGAGAGAAATCTGGTACTATTTTTTTTGATTGCTCGTGAATTTTTTCTAATTTTTCCGCATTGAAGTTTGCTGCTCTATTAATTAGTTTCAATGCTATTTTATTAATAATAGCTCTTACACTTGAAAATTTTAATGCGTAGAATAAAGCTCTGAAATTATTAAGATTATATAAAATACATAAAAATTAATGTTTCATAATATATGTGTAAAATAAAAATAATATTTTATAAATTAGTGAGAGAATTCTCTTTATAAATTAATTTAATAAATGTATTACTCACTTATAGATCTTATACGTGATTAACTCTGCATAACTAAGTGATGCGTATAAATGAGGCATGTTTAAATCTAATGCATCTGTAATGAATAATATCATCACCTTAAAAGGCATATAATATGTTACAATATAATTAATCGAGTTGACAAGACACCTCGAAGTATGCTCCCATTCTGGTGTCAACTCTTTGAAATGTTCTTTTATCCAATATTGAAGATCACGTCCACGTTGTTTTATTTCCTCGAGACTGCCACGGCAAAAATTGTACCTGAATTATATAATATTTTAAAGATTTGTAAGAAAAGATTTTAAAATTATTTGTATATTGTGTTGTTAAAAAAAGAGAGAGTTTCTGAATGCATACCAGATGCCTAAATTATATTTTTTTATAATATTTATATTTCTATAATATTTTCAATATAAGCAATATTTAGTGACAAAAATATACAATAAATGTTTATTAAAAGACATGTCTCCTCCTAACTTATCATACATTTCTTTTTTATATTAATTTTGTTGATTGCTATAAGGAAAATTTATGTTATTTATTATATATATGTATACATAGTGCTCTGGAACGCTGTCGCTCCCCCTGATAATACATCCCTATAAGCGCGTAATATTATTTAATATTAAGCAATATTTGAAGTATATTCTTAGAATATTGAGTATACATTTAATATTCTAAGAATATACTTAAAATATTAAACAATATTATGAGTTTATAGGGATTAAGAGATCGAAGAAGACAATCAAAGAATATCGATCAAGCGCAAAACCAGTGGCGAAATAATAAATTAATAAATAAGAATATTTAAATTGAAACTTAAGGCTTTCCCAGATGTTTATGTTCGGACGTTCTTTTAAAAAATAACGCGAGTTTTTTGTTCAACGAATACTACTCTAGAATAATAAGTATTCTCGTTACTAGTCTTACAATTCGTGTTGACTTTTCTGGATATACATATAATATCCGGGTATATAATAATTTATAACAAAATTACTACTATTTATATTACACGTATAACATTACTTTTTGCTATCACTCTCCGCCCTTTTTAATAAATAAAATTGCATTAAACTTGAAGTTTGCGTATGTTATAATTGAACTACATACTCATCTTCTAATCCGAGAAAATATCCAAAACACTTCCACATATGGCAGAAGGCTTCCAAATCTTCGTCAGTCGCGTTGTATATTCCAATGCTTTGTGAATAGAGCAAAGGCAGAGTTACAAAAGCGCCCTGGGCAATTGCGAAATCCGAGTTATTTATACCCTTTGGTTTGCATGGTAATTTACTGACAAATTTATCAGGTTCGAATTTTTCAGGTAGACCAGCTGAAGCAAAATCTTTCAGAAGCAATTCACGGTCTAAACTCCATGGATTTGCAAATGTACACGCAGAAGTAATTTGCTCATGCTCCATCTGACACACTTTCTTTCTTACCGCCAAGTGCATTCTGCATGTTACTTGCATGTCCTTATAAGCTTTAGTTCCCTTAACCCAAGGATCTCCTTTATACCAATTTGACATTCGTATTATCGTCGATATGTACCTTTAAAATATTATAAAATGTTGTTATACCTGCAAATTCGGTCAGCTGAGCTGATCAATTTATTGATTTCCACGGGAAAGCGTATAAGTGTACAAAGTAATATTTAATTTTTATTGCAATTCTTATAATTATTATAATTATAAATAATCTAATAGAAAACCAAAAATCTTATTAATTTCCTCTAATTATGAAGTCTATCAAAATCTGTATTTATTTACATTTAAAAATATTTTGTCATAAAAAGTTATTTACATTATAGAAATTAATTTTACAATTGTTATTAACAAGTTATTAAAAATTGACTGTATAAAAAAGCGGATAGCTAATTGGTTTATGCCAATTGGCTTTACGGAAAAAGTGGTTAAAGAAATATGTATAAACTTTTTTAAATTATTCTCCTCTTATGCAAAAAAATAATTTTATAAATTATTAATAAGATCTTCATTAGATTACGTTTAAACAAGGTTTTATAATTATTATAATTTTTAAAGAAAAAATTATTATTGGGTCAAAACTACTTTTTTCGAATTTGGAAACTTTTCTTTTGTAAATAAAATAAACAATATATTTTAAAAGATATACTTTTTAAATCCTAAATATGGAGTGTGACTGTGTTCTCCCAGAAGAAATGCTGATAGTCCTTCTTTGAATGAAAATATACAAATAAGACCCATAAATTTGGCCATAATAATGGAGAAATAATGATTTTGGACAAATTTTTGCCCTCTCCGATATTTATCCATATTCATCCATTCAGGTAATTCTTCTGGAGATCGATAAAAATCTAATTGGCAATAAGCAGCCGAAATGAAGCTCAGTATTGTATGTGGCACGTTTGGAAAAAATATCGCTAAGTTCTGTTTTATCCAACTTGATTGCTTCTTTACGTTCCAAGCATCAAAATCATTTGGAAATTTATCTCGGAAATTGTTTCCAAACAAGTCTATCCATACTGCTACAAATCCATCATCATCAAAATTTTTTGAATTAGGTTCTATGAAAACGTCTTCAACTGTGTCACGCTGAATATTACTAACATGCTCCATATTATGAAAGAACTTTAACTGCAACTGTAACACAAGTATAAAACAATGTTTTAAACTTAAAAGTTTGACTACCGTTTATTATTAAAAAAAATAATGTGTTTTGAGTCAATAAATTCTTTAGTAATTGAGTAATTATTTCATAATTTTGCTAATAAAATATCAGAAAATATTAACACGTTAAGCGCGGAACCGATTTTGATATGCTTTCCGTTGGATTATTGTTGGACTATTGGATTTTTGTTAATTATAACCGACGACAATAAGTTTTTGGACCTTGATCTGTTGATTATAAAACTTGGGACTAGATTGGTGTTTACTGGTTACTAAAACTTTTTCAATCACATCATTTTAAATTCGAAAAGACTTTGCGACGTGCTTTCCCCCGGGAACGCCACGTCCGAGGGGGCTACGCCCAATTGAACGGGAATCTCTGTATATATGGTAACGAGTAACGCCTTTCTAGTCAGATTCGATAGTTTACGAGAACGGTAGCTACAGTATTTCTCGAGGATGCCTTCGATACGGTATCTGTAACTTGCATGCGGTATCCCCCACTCGCTCGAGATTGCTCTCGAAGCGAGAACGGTAACTTGTAGACGGTATCCCCCAAATATCGTGCGAGATTGCTCTCGACACGATAGCGGTATCTTGTAGACGGTATCCCCCAAATATTGTGCGAGATTGCTCTCGAAGCGAGAACGGTAACTTCCCAATACACTAAATTGTTGGGCGCCAGGCGCGACTTCTCGCGCCACACAATAATCAACGATAATGCGGTAACTAACTAGAAAGCGTTACAAGTGCCGGTAGCTCTTATTACTCTAGACAGCAGAGTGGCGTGGTTCTTATGGCGACGGAAGTGTGGAGATGTCGGATCGAGGCAGGTCGTATAATGGGTCGTATAATGATTTGGTACTCACTGGTTAAACAATTAACGAATTATTCTTGTATTTCTCTAGTAACAGTGTGAGAACGGTAACAAGGCGACAATGAGCTCAATGAATCTTCATAAGTAACTTGGATAGAGACGGAAACGAATTATATATATAAAAATGCGGAAACTATAGATTTGATAATACGCGGAGGGAGGCCGACGAGGCTCTCCGCTCGCACAAAGACAAAATTACTAATGGCGGAAACAAGTCGCGGTAACAATGATGCTAGTATCCTATGACTGTCGGCTCCGGCGTAGCCCGAGAGGGACGTACTCACGTTATCAAATATTCGGGGCCGGTCGGTCCGAGCCCTCGTGCGGCCACAAAACTCTACTCTTTACTTCGAGTTACTTTACACAACAATATCACGAACGGTATCGGGTCCGGATAACCAAAGTCACCAGTGGAAACGGTATCCGGTATCCGGCCCCGCACGAGGGTTGACCGCCTTTTCCGAACCTTACTTAATCGATGGCTGCCGAGTGCTGGCTTTACAACTATGAACGGAGTCCTGGTCCCTGAAGTCTTCGGTAACTGTCGCTGTATCTGGGGCTCGTCCTCTGCCAAGTACACGCAGTCACGGCTTGCCGAACAGTGAGGAGCCTCGGTCCCGCGCCGGCCGGCTTGAGCCGCCGTGCATGCGCGTGCTTCGATTTTCGGTCAATCCGCACGCCTCGATCCCATGCCTTGCCTATCCAACTGCCTCGTGGCCCGTGCGTGACGACTTCCGCCGAGGATAGTGCTATAGCTCTGCCGTTTTTGGTCGGCCCGGCTGGCCATGCCGCGGCCGAACCGATCCGCGTGGCGGGCAGCTTACAGTTTGACGGTCGCTCCCCCGGTCTGCAGTCCGGTGGCGTGCCTTCTGCGTGATCCCTCTCAAAATCTTTCGTTGCTATGCGGTATCATCTCTGCCACGGTTTCCTGGCGGCTCAGGGCGGTAACAATCAGGCGGGCTCGACGCACGGCTCGGCGGGGAAGCTCTTCGCGGGGCCCTCGCTTACTGTCGACTGCTCGCGATCTCTCTCCCCCGATGGCTGCTCCTCCTGTTATTTTTTTGGTACAATAAAATTAAGCCCTCACTCGGCGCCTTAGTCCTAAATACCCTATTTAATCTGACGCGGTAATACGGGAACTAAAAAAAAAAAGAGACAATCGTAAAATAAAGTTGCGTCCTTCTCGGCTCGGCGAGGAGGAGCCTCCAAATCGACTCCCTCGGTCGGACTTACGCCCTTGTGACGAGCGCGACCGGACGCGTCACGTCACAACTCCCCCTTCCCCGGGGAAGACCAAAGAGGTTTTGAACTCCAGCGACCAGGGCTGGCCACCACTCTGGCAGCTCATGTGCCTTCCAGCACCAGAGACCGCATCTCGCTAGACAGCGCTATATCCAAAACAACAACACAACAAAAAAGAAAATTTTCGCTATTCGTCAAGCCACTCAGATTCCTCCCCAGATCCGACAGTTTCACCTTTAAATCTCACCAATGTGTCGTTAATCGTTCGGGAAAGACGAAGGAGGGGAAAATCAGTGAAAAGACAAAACCAGGGTTGCCCCCATTTATATGCAAATTTTTGTGGCGTTTAATCTCCGCACCAATACAAAAAATGGAAGAAAACGGTAACAGATTGAATGTTTTTCACAGCGCGGTAACATTTTGGAAGGGATAATTAAAGAAAGAATGGTCCAGCCCGACATATGACAAACAAAAAAAAAAGGAAAAAAAATATATCCCACTGCACCAGAAGAAACAAAAGGGAATAGGCCAAAGAGAAAAAAAAACTCGAGGGCGGCCCGGCCTCCTCTACTTCCTGTCCCTTGGTCCTCGGGGCCCGGTGTACGGGCGGGTGCCCTTGTAGGCGGTGCTGCACCTGGGGCAGGTCCGCACAGTCACCTCCTGTTCCCCGCAGCCAAAACAGAATTCCCGCCTCCGGGCGAGACGGCACTCCGTATATCTATGTCCCCCTGAACCACACTTCCAGCACCCCGGGGCCGGGCGGTTTCGCTTCGCCTCCGGGGGCGGTGGGCTGACCTCGGCGGAAGCGGGACGGTATCTCCCCGGGATGTTCGGGGTTTGGATTGCTACCGAACGTCGCTCGGGGCCCGCCTGCGTGGCCCGGTCGTGGGACTCGGGTCGAGCCTCCGAGCTCTCGTCTCTCATCTGCGGGAACGCGGCAACCACTGCCCCCGTCTGGGTCCACTGGGCTTCCTGCACTTGCTTCGCCGTTTCTTCTAGATCGATCCAGAACCCCACGTCCTTCTGCCTGACGAACTGCCATACGGCCAGGTGGCGAGCGTAGAATTGGCGCCATAAGCGCCGGGTATTGGCGTTTATCATGCCGGCGGTAACTTATTACGGGAACCTCTATTCAATCGGAAATCGGGATAACGTAAGACTTAAGGTCTTGGATATGGATTTTTCCGACGGCCGATCCCTCCAAGTTCTCCAACTCGTAAACCAACGGAGAGATCACTCGTCGTATTCGTGAAGGTCCCTGGAATTTCGGTGCCAGCTTCACCGCAATATTCTGCGCGGCCGAAGACAACACATGTTGTCGCTTCAAAACCAAATCGCCAACCCTAAACACGCGAGATCGCCTACGCAAATTATATCTCTTTGCCTGTCTCTGATTTGCCTGATCCAAATTATCGGTAACCCATTGCCTAATTGTCTGCAACTTTTTCATTCTTTACGACCAATCAGCGGTATCACCCGGAACGACTTCGGTAACATCTTTCTCTCGATCGCGTAATAATTCTCTCGGTAACAGCTCGCGTCCCAGATTCAGAAACGCTGGGGATGTCCCCAAAGACGAGTGGAAGGCGGTATTGTACGCAAAACGAAGGTCGGCTAAGTGCATATCCCACTCCCGATGATCCTTTTCGATAAACGCAATTATCATCGTTTTTAATATGCGATTTACTCGTTCCACCGGATTCGCTTGTGGATGGTACGGCGGTACCGTTGTGTGCGTGATTCGATTTTCCTCGGCAAATTCTCTTATTATTCGGTTTACGAATTCGGTACCGTTGTCCGTTAACAGGACTTTCGGGGTTCCCTATCGCGATATTACAAGTTCTTCGAAAGCTTCCCTGATTTTCGGGCCAGTAGCCGCTCTCAACGCTTTACATTCCACCCATTTGATGAATAGATCCTGAATAACCAGCAGATACTGGAAACCAGCCTTACTTCGCGGTAACGGTCCTACGATATCTGCTGCTACTACTACCCACGGTCCTTCCACTATTCTACGTCCCATTAATCCGGCAGGGCTAGCCTGTTCGACTTTGGTGCGTTGGCATATGTCACACGCCCGAATATACTTGGTGACGTCACAAAACATGTTAGACCAAAAATACGATACAGCGAGACATTGATAAGTTTTCTCGACTCCTAAGTGTCCTGCCTGTGGGGCGTCGTGTGATTCGCGTAATGCCTCGACGCGGGATTCTTGCGGTAACACTAATTTCCATCTATCGAGATCTTCCACGATCTCGGAAATCACTGGTCGTGCCCTCAAAAAATATAATTGTTTATCCACAACTTTCCAATGCCCGTATCGCTGGGGGTCGGTAACAACTTCTTTAAATCTTTTTCGGTACCACTCGTCACGCGCGTCCCCGCAATCCACTACGTCCATTACCGCGTTCACAACGATCTCGTTCTCGCCCTCGAACATGCGTGACAACGCGTCCGGCACGCGATGGAGTGCACCCTTACGGTGTTCTACAACGTAATCATATTCCAGTAGTTCGAGAGCCCATCTTGCTAATCTGCCCGTAGGGTTTTTAAGGTTATGTAACCACCGCAAACTACTGTGATCGGTAACAACGGTAAATTTGTATCCTTCTAAGTAAGGTCTAAATTTCTGTATTGCCCATACTACGGCTAAACATTCCTGTTCGGTAACTAAATATTTCTTTTCGGGATCGGATAATACGCGACTAGCAAACGTGATAATTCGCTCAGTACCCTCGACATTCTGTGTCAATACGGCTCCTAAGCCAACTGAACTCGCGTCGGTCTGTAGCATAAACGGTAACTCAAAATTCGGACAGGCGAGTGTCGGGGCCCTTACTAAATGTTCGCGAATGTGTTCGAACGCGCGATCCTCAATTTCCCCCCACTCCCAGCGCCTGCCTTTCTTCAAAAGGCTAGTCAGGGGCTGACTGAGTGTCGCGAACTGCGGGATAAATTTACGGTACCAAGAAGACATGCCCAAAAATCTTCGCAATTGTTTTATGTTGCGCGGTTCTGGGTACTCTAGGATAGGGCGTGTCTTTTCGGGATCCACGGTTAGACCCTTTTGTTGCACAATAAATCCGAGGTATCTCACTTGCGATCTGCAAAATTCGCATTTATCGGGATTGACCGTTAACCCTGCGGATTTGATCTTCTCTAATACCCGCTGCAGCCACGCTACGTGCTCGTCGAATGTCGGTGTGACTATGACTATGTCGTCTAAATACGCGAACGCAAACGGTTCCATCTCCGGGCCGATCAGGCGATCGAGTAACCTTTGGAAGGTGGCCGGGGCCCCCGTAAGTCCGTACGGCATGCGGGTAAAATGGTACAACTCTTTTCCGGGAACACTAAAGGCGGTAACTTCACGACTCTCTTTTGCTAGCGGTATCTGAAAGTATGCCTGACTTAAGTCAATAGTTGATATATATCGCGCCGATCGTAATTTATCGAGAATGTCGGTCATGTTCGGTAACGGGTAGGCGTCCTTTTTCGATACGCTATTCACTTTTCTAAAATCTAGGCAAAACCGGTATTTGCCGTTCGGTTTCTTTACCATCACTATTGGGCTTGACCACTCGCTGTACGATGGTTCTATTATTCCTGCCTTAAGCATTTTATCTACTTCGGCCCGAATGGCTTCCTGAACTTTCGGCGAGACGAGGTAACATCGTTGTTTAATTGGCGAAGTATTCCCTACATCTATTTTATGCTCTATTAATTTGGTAACTCCCGGGTTCTCCGACGGCTCCGGTAACGTTTGTAAAAAAAAATCTAGCCGTTTCTGTTGGTCCCCCGTCAATTCCGCTAATCCGGAACACGCGCGACAAGCCTCCTCGGTATCAAAGCGGCAACGTATGCTTGGTATTTCTGAGAAATACCATTCGTCCTTAGCAAAATCTAATCCCACCCCAAATTTCGACAGAAAATCTAACCCGAGAATACACGGCACTGCCAAATCCGGTAACAATCCGGCGGTAATCACGGTATCTTTTCCCTCCAATTTTATCGGTAACTGAACTCTTTCGCGGATCGCAGCTATCTGTCCATTGGCTGTTCGTATCTGTACGCTCCTCTCCGGTTCCATGGAGAGACCTAAGGCCCTTACGATCTTTATTCCCTCACGGCCGAGGAGAGTTCTATTTGATCCGGAATCGACTAAAGCCGCAAGAGTGTGACTACTTATTTTAACATTGAAATAACGGAGGGGCGGTAACGGTGCGTTTTCGAAGGTGCCGTACGAGCAGCCTAACGCTTCGGTATCTGTATTCGTTGTTTGGGTCTCGCTTTCCTGGCCTGGAGTCGCAGGTACCCGCTCTACTGACTCCCGCTCGCGTTTCCCGAACATGATGGGCAGGTCTTTACGGTAAATCCTTGTTTACCGCAGCGGTAACAGTTGGTTCTTCGCGGCTCCGCACATCCCCGCGCGCGGTGGCCCATCTTCTCACAATTCCAACATTTGATATTGGCGGCCGTGGCCGATGCGGTATCATTTACGGTAGCGGGGGTGTTACTCGTCGTAGGACTCGCGGCGGTGACTGCGGACGTATTGGTGATTCGCCTTCTTCCCTTACTGCCGCCCGACTGGGCCAAGTTAACCGCGGCGACCGTCCCCTGGTTCCGTACTTTTCCCTTCGGCGCGTGGTACGCCAAGTCCGGGAAGAGCGACTGCTCCGGTAGGAGGGGGGGTCGCTAATTCTTTTCCGCGGCGTAATTACGCTCGATTCGCGTCGCCTGTTCCTCTAGAGAGCGGAAACACGAAAAGTCGCGTCGAGAGATTGCTATTTGCAAGCGCGGTAACAAATTGCGGTGAGCAAAGTTTAACTGCTCCGGTAACGGCCAAGGAGGGCTTACTTTCGAAAGTAATGTTCGTAAGCATGTTAGATAATCCGCGGCGGGCTCATGCTCTCCCTGCGTTTGCCGCAATATTTCCTCCCGAAGAGCGTAGTGATAGTCCGGATCACCAAAGCGAGCGCGCCACGCGTTCTCGAAATCCTGCCAATCTCGCCAATTTTTACTCTCTAAACGAACCCAATACAAAGCGGAATCCGTCATAAATGATGGTAGGCACTTAAAGAGGTCGGCGTCGGTAATCGGAAGAATGGAGCGAGCCTCCTGGATGCGCGTTAAAAAAGCTTCCGCGTCGCTATTCCGCTTTCCCGAGAAATGGAGATACCACTTTCTCATCAAATGATAGGCGTCCGCGGCCGAGCTGCGTGAAGCGCGTCGGCCGGTATACGACGGGCCGGGCTCTACACGCGGGGGAAGCGTGTAGTCGCATTCTCGCTTCCTCGCCCCCGTCTCTCCGGGCTCCCCCTTTGCGGCACCATGCTCCTGTGGCGGGGATCGCCCCACGCGGTTTCCGGTACCAAAATCGCTAATTGTGAATGACGGAACGCTAGGCCCCGGTCCCACGACTCCTAGATCCTCGAATGGATCGCTAACGGCCTCCATGAGGTCGGGGGTCCCGGAGGGGGTTGTCCCCCTGAGGATCGCCTCCTCATATCGCGTCAATCGCGCTCGGAGGACAGGTAATATTCCGCGGACGTCGAGTCCTCGCTCCTCTAACTGCTGTCGCGCCTGCTCCTCCGTCAATTTTTGGATCCAATGATGCGGATCTTTAGTCGCCATTGCTCCCCCCCCCCAAACGGTATCCTCCACGAAGAAAAAGCGGTATCGATCGAACAGCGGTAACCCCAAGCGCGCGAAAAATAAAGCCTAAGTTCGGTAACTTATAAGGTCTCAACTCGCTACAAAGGACGATTCGATTATCGCAGTCGAGACACAAAGGGAACGGAATCTCGAGTCACCCGAAATGTAAATACGAGCGCACAGACAATAGACTGACGGAATGTATCGAGAACGCACGAACGAAAACAAAACGGAGGTCGCGAGAAATGAAAGCCGAATCACTAACGCAAATCTTTCCCAACATCGCATACACCAAATCAACGCGAACGCTCACCTTCGGCGAGAAAACAATTTCCAAGGGCAACGAACAATAATACTTAATTATCCGTTACGATATCTCAAAGTAATACACCAAAAAAAAATTCTTAATATTCCCCTGGCAATAATTCGCCGCTGCGTAATTATTCTCCGCGCTTAACATACAGCGGTTTGCGGTATCACTAATTTTTCGAAAACTCAACTTAACTTTTACGTAAGCGGTAACAAATTTCCCACATGCAGTACACAAAAATTTTTGTAAAACGAAGGTGAATATCACGCAGGCGGTAGCAAGGCGCACACAGTAAACCAAGCGTGCGTACGGTAGGCACCGGAATTCCAAGGTCGCGGTAACTCAGAGTCGTCAGTCGGAATCAAAACAATAGACAGCACGAAAGTCAAAGATAGGAAGGTTACACACAAGGAGATGGCAATACGAAATGTTCGATAATATTATTTTTCATCTACGACTGCTTGCTCTCCGATTCTCCACTTAATTATTTTACGGTAACGGCGGCGTGGGCCCCACGTTGGGCGCCAAAATTTGCGACGTGCGACGTGCATTCAACAGAAGATCACATTCATCTATACTCATAAACGCACACATACACGTAAACATACATATACACATATTCATACATAAAAAATAAAAGTTTAAATTTTATTTTAAAAAATCAGCCTTTTCAGGGCCACATGATGTACAAAATCCGATCGTCATTCTCCACGTGGTGCAGATCAGGTCACTTTGATGACAGCGGTATGATTGAGTTTAACACGAATACAATCAATGTGCAATATCATATTAATACTCAAAATTCATGATATTAAAAAAATACCGTATTTATTTGCTAAAATACCTTAAAATGCAGTACAAATTTCAAACTTGCGTGCAATCAACAAAAAACATCGTATCGACATGTATTTTTTTTTTTAAATTGCTTAGAAAAGAATTAACTTTAAGAATCTGAATTAATATTAGCAAGATTTTAACGAAAAACTTGTGCAAAATGATAACAAACTTTTACTTTTTTCAATTAAAAAACACATGTTTGGTTTTTATGCGTACAAAAGATTCGCACTTAACAAATCAAACTTTCGCGTAGGGATTCTCAAAGTAGAGTCTTTGCCCTTTAATTTAAAAAAAAGTTCATGTAATTTGGATGATTTTTCGCAAAGTTGCATTACTTTGAAAATTGCCTAAAAATCGGTTAAAAATTTTGTTTCGTTTTTTTTTTACGCCAGTGTATTTATAGCGATATCATAAATATCTATGAGATTCATTTTGATAGTTCCGATTAGATTGATTTTTTCCTTTATTTTATAAAATTTATGTTTTCACAGATTCAATAAAATAATGCATTCACGCGCGCGCGCGTTTTCTTTTCTCAAGAAAAACTTTTTGCCACAAATATCACATTTCTCTTTGCACTTTTTTACTTATATGTATATATATATATATATATATATATATATATATATACCCAGTGAACACAGTAATATAGTAGCAGTGTAACAGCAATGTAACCGAATATAACAGGTTACGTTACTCTGAAATTACACGTAACTTACATGTAAGTTACAATTTCCGACTCAGCAATATAACATGTTATAATTACATGTTATCTAACCGTCACACAACAGTTACAAAGAAAAAAAAATAAAATAAAAATTTCATTTTTTCTAAATTATTTTTATCAACAGCACATACTAAATTTAGAATAAATTTTTATTAATTAATTAAATTTAAATTGTTATTTTTTATTTTATTCTTACTTGCCGCTGCTAGGCTTGAACCCGGGACCTTAGGATGACGAACCTTGTACTCTACCTGCTACGCCAATTTGACTCATCGATATGGGTACTTGTTATTGCATCTACATATACCTATATGTTATAAACTGACGCAACTATTATTTTTTATAAAAGCAATTAAATTTTGCAAAACATTAAAAATAAATAGCATTAATTTATTTACTTATTAATTTCATTGTTAAATTTATCTTTTTCCATAACCTCAATAATTTGATGGAAATTGCGATCTATTTAGCACTAATCTTTGAAGTGTTCTAATGATTAATTAGATGGTTAACTATATAGATAATTCTAAGAAAAATTGAATAGTATACATTTATTATTCTGTTTTTGTTTAACACATGATGAATTTAGATTTTGTGCATTTTTTGTGTGCAGTAATTGTAGACAAACCGTTATTTTTGAAAACATTATCTTTATAATAATTTTTTTTATTATCAAATAGATCTGTCATTCAGGATGTTATAATGTTGTCTGATTTCTGAGTCAACTACGACGCATCGTTCCGTAATAACATTGATACGAACGTGTTATGTTACGATTATACAATTTTTGTTGAATAACTGTAACGCCAAAACGATGTATAACAGCTATGTCACTTGCGTATAACAAATATTACGTAACAGGTTATTTCCATGTCATATAGCATCTACATATCACAAGAATAACAATGTTAAATTACATGTAACTTCCATGTTATATTGCCGCTATTAAATGTGTTCACTGGGATATGTATGTCTTCAAAATGCAATAAAAAATATAGGCCCCGAGAGCTCATTACAATAGCATAGATTGATCCGTTTTGTGTCATTGTGTGTGGTCTGCTTATGTAGCCTTTGGAGTGTAAATTGCATTACAAAAAAGGTGCCGTATGCGTCGTCCCCTAGTGGCGGTCCGCGAACTACAGCGCGGCTACTGAGACGATATAAGATTGAATTGATTTATTGCACATATTTATTTCAAAAATGTTTTATACACATACACGTGCGCAACTGGGTAGCCATATTATTATCTTTTCTTTTTCTATATATATAAATATATATATATAATTTTTAATTGAAAAATTAATTTTTATTCTATTTATAAAAATGTGAAAAATACATTTCTTAAACTATGGTTTTAAAAACGTTTCCGTTGAGACGTTTCTTATTGATGCTTGATGGTTAAAAAACATTGGATACGTTTAGAAAACGTTTATAAAACAAACATGTGCTACCTGGGATGCATATGCGCAAGTGGCACATATTTTAAATATTTCGAAATTATGTTTTAGTAATATCTACAAAATAAAAGTAAAATAAATGTATCAAAATTAACATATTGTATATCGCAACTGTAAAACGTTTAAAATATGTACTAAAATTGTAACATTACTTTTGAAACGTTTACGATATAAGCAATTATAAAATGTTTCTATAAAAATGTTAATGAATTATCTCATAAACATACAAGTAGAATGTATCTTTTGATACCTGTTTGAGACAATTTGAAATATTTCATGTATGTTTCATGTTTAGTGGGAAGTGTGTAATATAAGTGTGTAAGTGTGTAAAATTACACATTTATGTGCCCGTCTAAAAATGAATTATGCATTATAATACATAATAATATGTAATAAAGCATAATCATATATATTTATATATAGTTGTACACATAATTATGTATGTTTATGCATCGCTATACATGATTACTATGGTTCCATAACGTAGAAATACATGATCATGCTTAACTGTTCATGGTATCATATATAATGATGTATGATCTGTTAATGCTAACACGAAGTGCAAAGGTTATTATGCATCATTACGCATAACTATATTCATTTATACATAACTTAACGTGCAATCATGCATGATCGTGCATTATTATGCATGATTAATTGTCAACAAGTAATAATAATATATTATATATATATAATTGTTTGTTGACAATTAAAAGTGCATAATCATGCATGATTGCATGTTAAGTTACGCATAATTATTATTTGTTGAAAATTAACAGTGCATAATAATGCACAATCATACATGAGTGCATATTAAGTTATGTATAATTGAATATAGTTATAATAGCGCATAAAAAAATCACACACACACACACACGTGCGCGTGCGATTACATAAACTTGCATATACTTAAATATAAATAAGGTTAATAATTATTATACGTCATAATAAAAGTGTAAAGTAAACGAAAAATATATATTTTTATGCATGGTTTATTATTATACATATAATATGAGCATATAATATACATCATACAATCATAACATAGCTGTTTTTATTAAATTTGGGCTCTTACAAACATAATTTGATACTTTCACTAATTGATGTAAAGACATAATATCTGAGATTTTAATAACAATAAATTCATTTCTTGATTCTTGTATCGGTAAAATATGTTTTACTATTTTCAAAGTTTCAAAGTGGTAAAACATATCACTGTGTTTAACAGAAAAAAGACGCAGAATAAAATGTAGCTCATTTAAAACATAAAAATAAAATCTTATCGAACCATATAGTCTTGATTTATCTTTGAAATTAACTTCTACATTGTAATTATTTCTTTTGGTTTGGAAATTATACATTTCTGAGGTAAAGATTTCATTAAAAATTTTAGCTTTAGCAAATGTCTGTAGCTCAAAAATATTGATATTATAATTTTTCAATAATCCACACTCAGTTTCACTGAGCATCACACGCATACATTTACCAACTACTTCGTCAGATAAAGTAGCATTTTTTGATTTATTGTCAACTTTATTTTGCAAAACTTTCATTCCTTGAGCAATTGCTAAATTATTTATTACTTCTTGACCTACATTGTTTGTACCATGAACAATACTTGCAAGAAAACCATTAAAATTTTCGAATGCAAAAGCTGAAGTCGCCCATAAAGGACCCCAACGTCTCACGCACAATCCGAGGTGTAAAAGTTGATGTGCATTGTACGTTAATTGCTTATCGCCATATAGAATCTCGATATCTCGTACAAATAATCGCAACAAGATTTCAGTTTCATCAATTTCTGATAGTTTAATATCTTTTTGCAATAACGTAAATACAGAGATGACAAGAAGCATCCAGTGTTGAAAGTATTTTTCTGGTAAAAAATTAGTCATGGCTGGAACTGAGTAATACAATAACCAATTATAAAATTCAGAGGCTTTGTAAAACTTTAAATGATTGGCTAAAGATCTAGGTAATCGTTTAATGTTGTTAGGAGGACATACATCCAATAAAAAGGAATCAATTTCTTTTAAAAAGTTTTTCAAGGACCATTCTCCACTTTTAGTGCAAAATAAAATTGTTAATTGTTTGACAATCCCAAGGAGAACTGAGTGCATGTATTCGGGTAAAGTGCATGTCGCTAAATTTACAAAAGGAAAAGATGCCATAATAGTTAATCCTTTCATACCACGAATACTTTTGTTCTCAACAACAGCTTTTTTGCCTTGACTTTTCATTCTAGCATCTGTTCTTAAACATAAAATATTTTCAAAAGGATATATACGGGTGCGCCTTTTTGAATTATGTAAACTATTCGATTTTTTACTTTTAATTTCACAAATGTTACAACCGTAGCGACCATTAAAATTAACTTGATTAAGAATTTGTGCTCTAGCCGGAGCATCAGCTATTATTATTGGAGCAACAACTTTTGATATAAATGTTTCATTATTTTCTGGGTGAATCCAAGTAACACCGTGTTCAAAACATTTTTGAAGTTTTATGCTAAAGGGATGCAGAAAAGTGTTCATTGTTGGTTTGCAGTTATCGTACCATAGCCCAAAGATCACGATAAATGAGTTCCTTATATATGGTGGTAATTCAGCGATTGTGAACATCAATGGCCAAAAGCTGGCTTTTGAACTTTTCATAAGGGATATTCCATCTGTATTCATAATTAGAGTCAAATCAAACGGTCCTCTTCCTCCTTCCCTTTCCAAGTAGTTGACTCGAATATATTCCGATCCATCAGTTACATCGCTTATAATATTGGAATTAACAGCCACCGGTGGCTTAATCAATTTACTGAGATGTGCATGCTCAAATAAATACTTTAGTTGATCGATTATATCCAACTCGTAAAAAATACCATTATGTTCAGTTGATGAACATATTTGACACTCGCGGACCGATTTATTTTTATCGCCATAATAAAAATGACACGATTTGCAATAAAAATGTTTGATGACGTCACGTACAGGGGCTTGACTTTCTACGTATTTAAATAGTTTAAATATTGTTCTCGGCATATTATTAGGCGTCGGTAACAAGTCGCAAATTATTTTGAGCGTATTTTTTAAGCATGTTTTTGTCATTTTGTTGTCGAGAAATAATTGCAAGAGTAATAAAACACTTTCATCAGTGCTTTTAGTACTTTTTTCGTATAATAGCATACTTTGATTGTCTTGTTGTTCATCATCGTCGGAGTCAATTTCATTTTCTTTCGCTGCATAATCGTCATCATCATTTATTCTATCATTTCGAGCGTCGTAAAATTTTGACTCATTGCTATCTGATGGATCACTGATTTTACTAGCAGTTGGCTTGTCATCGTTGTATTGATTCGATGCGTTGTATTGATACGAGTTCATATTGCTATTAAATGTTTCTGGGGTAAAATTAAATCAATTATCATTATTTAAATATTTTTATAATCTGTTTTTATCTATATTTATTTATATTTATTATGTATACCTTGAACATTTTTGTTTTCTGTTGCATCTAAATCAACATAAGAAATATTATTTTCTTTTTGTTTCCACCTTGAGAGGGTCCTTACTGGTATCTAGAGAACAAATATATATTAGGAATAATTTATATTTAAAAAACAAAATAAAAACTATTTGGCAATAGTAACTTAATTATGATTACAAGTTTAACATATTTAGTAACATAATGTTTGTAGGCGAGCAAAATATTTGATCAACTATTTGTCCATGCAAGCATTAATAAACATGAAAATCTTTTTCAATTTATATAGATATTTATAAAACTGTAATTTAATTACCTGAAGGTTTTTATCCTTGATGTAAGTTTTATATTTTCCTCTTGTAAAAGAGGGGGAATCTTTTTTTCTTTTATCAGACATGTTATTATTTGTCACTAAAAATATACTTGGCACAGTCGATTGAAAATCAAAAGCGAATCTTTTTAAAAGTTTTATCTGTACATTTGTTCAACACGAACGGCCTGTTCGTCCGATCTGGGTTTACTCGGAGCAGACTCAAGCAAACCTGGCCAATCACCGTCTTGCTTTCTGTCTTAATACTAAATTAGTATTTGCTTTGGTGCTTATAGCGCTTGAAGCATTATTTCAACCTTGTTGTTTATTAAATATTAAACAAAAACAAATGATACTCTTACGAGCGCTGCGAGTGCCAAAGCGAACGCAGCCATACACTCGCATGCATATATATATATACATATATATATATGTATATAATGCATGCGCAGAGGAGAACGTATCATACGTATGGATAGACGTAGCCGGTCTTTGTTTCACGCGTGTTATCTCGGCATCCCTAATTTTGTTGATTCTGTTATTAGTGCCACAGATTTTTACTGTGCACATCATGTTTATTATTAATTGTAAGAACGATGGTTCTTATTGCCTAGTGAATGATAACGCGGTGATTTGTGATTACGAAAGTGTAAAGAAAGGAGATGCAGTCACATTTTTTTACAATCAAAAATCATACCAGGGAGTTGTTATTATGCGATCTGGTAAGCGAATTTTTAGTATTTATGATTATATTATTTCTGTATTTATAGGTTAACAAATATTAGATAAGTCCATATAGAGGTTATATGCAAAAATGACAAATTCACTACGTGCTGTAGTGAAGTATAAAAGTATATTTATTTTATTTCACAGATAACGTATCATCCATAGAAGAAGAATTTCAGAAGTTAAATAAACGTCAAAAACTGAGAAAAACTAATCGAAAACGAGAGGCATCAAATAGTCCAGATGATAATTGTGATAGTGACGTACAGCAAAGTGATGAACCTGCACTGAGCCAAAAAAAGAAAAATTCTTCAAAGGACGATCAAATCAAAAAGTCTGGTACAAAAAGAAATGTAAAGGTATTAATTACATAACATTTATTTATTTATTTTATAACATTCTTTTAATATGTACCTATAATTTTGATTTTTTATACAATTTAATTGATTTTTTAGTATGTTGTAAACTAAATTCAAAATTATTTGTCTATAGGGGAAAAAGATAGATGTAAAAAAAAATAGTATAGCACATCAGAGGCAAGTGCAGACAACTTTTAATCATAAATATAAGGCTCAAAACGATGTACATGCACAGCTATCGTTGTCGTCTGATACGAGCACTGATGAAGAAAATACCGAAACAAGAAAGGTAAAAAATATTGAATATTAATTGTTTTTAAAACGAAATATTATACGTTTATACGTTGACGTAAATTTTGTCGAATTATGTAGACCCAGTACTCAGCTACAAAGAAAGCTGACATTAGGGCTTTAAATACATTGAATGTCACAAAAAAAAGGGAAGGCAGTCCTACCAAAGAAGAACTCAAACGACTACTGCAAATAGCATTGGACAAGTCATCAAAATCGTTAGAGGATGATATTGGTATATAACACTTTTTTTTTGAAACGTGAAAATATTTCTTATGATTATTAGCGTTAATTTTTATTCCATTTTTTTGTTTTTCAAATCATATTTTAATTAACAAATTAATATAATGAATTCAATATTATATTAATTTGTAACTGTATTTGTATATTTATAATTTGTATATTAATGTACAGATACTTCTGGTGACGACACAAATTCGTCGATACAATTACAGCATGACATTGCTACAAAATCTAACAACAACGATAATAGTACTAGCGACAACAATAAGGATGAGGCTGACAAAGAAAATGATATGTTTGTATTGCCGGATGATAGTACCGATCAATTATTTGGAAAAAATTGCCCAGACGATAAGGTTAATTCAATTATTATAATTAATCAATTTCTTATTTTTATTTTATATCTCATCTAAGTTTCTCCGACGAATAAATATAGTTAATTGAAGTAGAATTTTGATTACAGTTTTAAATCGATAAAAAAAACCTTATTTATAACTACATTTAATTAAATTCAAAAACACCAAAAAGTATTATTTAATACTTTAATCTCTTACACGCGGATACTAGGATGAAATAAAATTTAAAAAGAATATAAAAACAACAACTTAGAATAGCACAATTGAAAATGTAAAACAAATTATATTTTTCCAATAAGCTTTAATTAATTATTTTTTCGGTATATTTGGTCTATTAACTATATATAGATGATGCTGTTAATGAGTGAGACTGCCAAAAACGCGTCCTTATGTCAGCGATAGCATCGTCACTTAAACCATCTCATCTAGCTCGTCGACTACTTTCTGGCGTTTTTAAGCCTGAAGCTCTTTTGCGGTGTACGATAACAGGTCAATCTGTTCGATCGCTAGGAAAGACTCGATATGAAGAAAAATTCGACTGCCTTGATCCTATCGCACGAGATGCTATTATTGGTAAGCATTATAATTTGCAACAGCAAAGAATTAATAACAATTTTCAAAAATTGATTTACTCTTTCAGATTATTCTATAAAACATGGAGTTGCAAAACAGTGGCCGACACAAGAAAAAAAAACTATTATTGCTGCAATGTCCCAGCGGTTGGGGGAAATGCGGAGGACAGAGAAACTTAACAAAGCTGAACAAAAATAACAAGCGACTTCTATACTCGCATCTTTAAAGACATTTTTTTTTAATAAAAAATAATATTTATTTCAATTTTTATTCCACACAAAACATTCCATTCAAAGATATATACACTACCGCTTAAAAATATTTGTCTATACTTATTTAACTTTTTTAATTCAATGATGAGAATTTTAAAGAAGAGTGAATTTCAATCTTCTCTCCTAATGATCTGGATGTTAATAATAATCTTGATGGCTCAAAATATTACATTAAACATATACAGGGTGTTCCGAAATTCGCAAATAAAAATACTATACCAAAAATCTCGAATAATTAAGTAAAATAGTTATTTGCATGTATTTTTTCAAACAGTAACTTTTTAGATATTTTAATCTTATATCTCAAAAATTACTGTTTAAAATAATACAAATAATTATTTTACTTAATTTTGTCGAGAACTTTTTTGCTACATCAGTATTTTTATTCGCAAATTTCGGGACACTGTACATGTTTAATGTAAATAAGCCATGAAGATTATTATTAAACATTTTTTAATTAAACATTTTATTATTAAACATTTTATTTTAAACATTTTATTATTAAATAGGAAATTAGAAAAGAAGATTGAAATTCATTTTTCTTTAAAATTTTCATCATTGAATTAAAAAAGACAAAGTGGGCAAATACTTTTGAGCGTATGATAAAAAATTTGACAATTTATTTTATTTTATTCATTTGTCATTATTACACAATTGTGATAAAAAAATTTTGTTTTATTATAAAAAGCTATCTTATGATCTGCTTTGTAACGTAAATGGCAATTACAATATTTTGTTTTTATGCTTAAGAACAAATGATAGCAGTGTTTATTTCATAAGAGATCGTTGTAGCGGTAAGAAATTTAATAATTGTTATGTAATTTATGCTATATATAATTTTTTGTTTATACATTAATTTCTGTTGCATAGGATGCTTTGTGTAAAAATATACGTGTATTAAGTATAAAATATATATGTATTTACTTTGCCTAAAAATGTAATATTTATATTTGATAAGACTAAAACATGTTTATATTATTTTTATTGCAGTATAATATAATAATGTATAATGCATAAACGGTGATGCATAATTATGCATGAATTTTATCAATGGTATAATCATACATCGTAATGCACGATTGTACATCGTAATGCACGATTGTACATCGTAATGCACGATTGTACATCGCAATGCACGATTGTACATCGCAATGCACGGTTGTACATCGCAATGCACAATTGTACATTGTAATGCACGATTGTACATCGTAATGCACGATTGTACATCATAATGCACGATTGTACACGGCCAAAATTCGTGCATGATTATGCATCGTCGTTTATGCATTATTTTGCATTATTATGCATTATTATTTTTAAACGGGTGTGTAATTCAATTCTCTGTGTAACAATAACACACTATGCTGCGTAAAGATAATGAATTTACACATTTGACCGTGTAGCAATACACGTTTCCATACTGAAATGTAAAAACGTCCCATACAGCACCAAAAGATTACAAAAACATTGCAGAAATCTTATATTGAAATATTGTAATGTTGCATGGACGTTGCGAAATGTTTCTGCAATGTTACTGCAAGCTTGCGGCAACGCTGAAATGTCCGCCCTGAGAAACATTACAATATAAGACTACTGCAATGTTACGGTGCAATGTATTTCATGCATTGAAACGCGTTGCTATAAATATGCATAACACTTCAAATTTAGTATTATAGGTGTACAACTTTGCTTCTGTCGTTTTCCAATAGATGGCTGTAGCGGTAAGTGGTGGTCGAAATAAATATATCTGCGAGATAGATACAGTGGAACCCCGCATTAGCGGATTGTTTGGGGCTCTGGTCCGCTAACGCGGGGTTATCTCCTATTGCTTGGTTTCACTCCCACTCCGTGAAATTCAGGGACGTAACGGTATTGCCATCTAACCAGTTAATGTTTACGCTTAAGACTAAATGTATTCGACCATAAAATTGCAAGCAGAGCATCTTAGATCAAGTCAATCGTATCTATAGCCGTCCGAAAAACTCACATCTCGTATCTCTGTAATAAATTGTATTCCCGAATATTTTATATTCCCTACACTTCTAATTTATTATTATTTTCCAACATATAATTTATAAATAAAATATTATCAAATTAGAAATCCAACTTTGATTGCAATCGGTGTTCCTTTTTTTATGTGATTACATTTAAACAATTTATTTTAAATTAGTGTTGGCTATTTTATTTACATGTGCGTGAATTTTTCAAATAAAAATTTATATAAGAATATATTTTTATTTATATTACACGAATAATATTTTGAAACAATTTTTTGAGACAATTTTTAATGACCATGTAGACAAAATAATAAATTCTTAAATTTAAAAAAATATTAGCCATTTCTTAGTCTTAAATGAATTAATTACAGATTAAAATCTTGCACAAATCTTTAAGAATACGTCGTAACTGCTTACATACTACGTGACTGTATTGCTATCCCCACACACGCTACTCATGTGGGCCGAGTGCATATGGAGGGAATAATTTCCGCTAACGCGGAGTACGCTAACGCGGGGTTCCACTGTAGATATTCATGTATTTAAGTTAACCAGCCTAATGGACTTGCTCTCAAAGGCTTTTTTTTCTTTTATCAGTAATAAAAAAAATAAATAGATTGTAGACATCATACAATAAGCTTAGGCATTTGTAAACATAACGCCATCAAAATATTAGTCGATTTGTGTCTGCATCATAAAGTTATTCTCGATTGAAAATGTCAGCTTACGAGCCAAATTCTCGTCATTTGCGGAAGGCTTTAATTTTTTGCTTCAATATGAATAAATCTGCAGCTGAGGCTCATCGAATGCTTTCATATACGTATGGTGAGGCCGCTATTAGTGAAAGAACGTGCCGCACACGGCCTGGCTGACCAGCACTTCTGTTCTTATGAAGAAGTGAAAAATTGGATCAAAAATTCGTGGATCGTCTCAAAATACTTTGAATCGTAAATGTATAACCAGTTTTTCACAACAAAGCCTCTAATTTCGAAAAAAAAACGGCGGAAGCAAAGTTGTACACTTAATAGATAAACTTTGTGAATATATAAAAACAAGAGAGATAAAAATTAATTCGTTGCAATTTGTGTAACTTTATAATCTCTTTGCATCCAAAATTCGGATAAAAAACTGTGAATTTACGCAATTGCAATAAAGTTTTTTCTTATTTCTCTTGAACATATATATATATATATATATATATATATATATATCCTTAAAGTTTACCTATTAAAATCCAAAATATATTAGAAGCATAGTAAAAAATTAGAAAATTATTATTACATTTTATATAGAAATAAAAACTTACACAATATTCTATTATCTAAGTAGTATTATTTTTATTAAGTAACATTATCTTAGTTATTGTCAAAAGCAATAATATTAATAAATACATATATATATAAATTTCTTAGCACTAATATTTATAGTCGATTAATTGCATTTTTTGAGATTTATAATAGAACAGTAAATTGAACAATTTTTCAATTAAAAAAATTAAATTATATATGATAACTGTCCAGATTACTGTTCTATTATAAGTCTCAAAAAGATTATAATTTTTGGTATAAATATTGTACACAAATCCAATTATTTAAATCTCACAAAACTATTTAAAAATGTCACAAATGTCTTCTTACACGAAGTTGCACGTATATTAGAACATTTGATGCATATATTTTAATATGTATATTTTCGGAATTTTATAATATTTCTGCAACATTACTGGAACATTTCGGTGTAATATTGATATTGCATGTTTTTGAAACGTCTCTAGAATATTACATTGCGACTCGTAATATTGTAACGTTGCAGCAATGTTGCTGAAAGCTTCTGTGCTGTATGGGGTGTACCTCCAAATAATTCAAATGTGTAAAAACGCATACAGCACCGAAAAATTACAAAAACATTGCAGAAACCTTACATTGAAATATTGCATGGACGTTGCAAAATGTTTCTGCACGGAAAAAAGAATATTCTTTTTTTGATAGTATATCTATTCTCGACACATAATTATTGAAATGAGATTTTAGACAGCTGAACGGATATTTACTTGCATGAAGAAATTTTATATCGTTCCACCAATAAAAATATATTGTCATTATTGAAGAATAATTTTCTTAAATAAATTGAAAAAAATATTGAATAGAAAATAATAGTATTTTCGAAGCAAGAATTTTCTTTTTTGAAATAAGGTTAGTTTATTTTTATTTGATAATATGTTATTCTTAGAAAGAACTGTTTATATAATTAAATTAAATTATTAAGAGTATTTATTTTCAACAATTTCTTCTTCTTGTTTTAAAAGTTAAAATATTAATCGATTAATAAATTTAAGATTAATAATGTTTTACTAAACTGATTATATTGTTGAAATAAGAATTTTTTAATTCTCGCGCGAAACACGTTCGCGCTTGTTTTATCCCAGCAAACACAAAGTTACATGTAACGTATCTGTTAGTTGTAATTTCCCACTCAACAATGTAATATAACATCTAATTGTAATATAACACGTGTGTTATATTGCAATTATATTATTGAGTGGGAAATTACAACTAACAAGCATGTTACATGTAACTTTGTGTTTGCTGGGATCATTCTCTCGTCCCAGAGCCTGTGAGCCGGTCATATTACGTCATACGCTCGCGTATGCTTCTACTGGCTTCTACTTACAAGGGAACCTCGCGAATCCGTAAATTCTGATTTTAATGAAACTTGGCATAAATGTAGAGGGGGTGAATACATGAATTTAGAAATTTTTAGTTGGTGCCCAAAAACGGTTTAAAGGGATAAAACCACCCTTCAAAGTTGAGACGATTTTTGCGGTTTTTTGATATATCTCGTAAACTAAACAAAATATTAAAAAATGTTTCATACAAAAGTTTTACCGCATAATTTAACTACGCTATTCATTTTTTGAAAAAAAAAAAATTATTAAATAAATAGCATAGTTAAATAAAGGTATTTATACTGTAAAACTTTCGTATGAAACATTTTTTTATATTTTGTTTAATTTACGAGATATATCAAAAAACCGCAAAAATCGTCTCAACTTTGAAGGGTGGTTTCACCCCTTCAAACCGTTTTTGGGCACCAACTAAAAATTTCTAAATTCATGTATTTACTCTCTCTACATTTATGCCAAGTTTCATTAAAATCTGAATTTTTGAGTTCGCGAGGTTCCCTTGTTAGTACATTTTTTGGTGATTATTTGTGCCTCATTGTGTGCTAAGATGGAAAATTTATTAGAAGAATGGGGATTAGAAAACTTAATTCCTGTTTTTAAAGGTATGTATCTGACAAAATTTTATTGTCAGCTGCACTCATCGGTCGTGTAAGGCTATAATTCTTTTGCATAAAAATATATTGTGCGTATACTTGGCACGAGACACGATAGTGATGCCGATGATAACCGGCTTTGCTACATATGTAAACATTGTAAAAGGCATGACGTAATTGTAGCACTCTAAGATTGAAAATAATTTATTTAGAAAAATGTATAATGTGCACTCGTATTATATTTGCTTTTTGTAAAGGACATAACTTATTTTAATATGAATTTTGAGTTAAATAGTTATGAGTAATGAGATACAATTAAGAATGTAAAGTGCATCATTATATTGTAATCCTTTGCAAAAGTATAAAATACTATATAATATTCTAATAACCTAATAAGAAAGATATTACACAGAAGAAAACGTTAGTGTTAATTCAACAATATTATTCTCATATATCTAATATATAAGAATATAAAATCTTCTTTAAAAAATTTGATAATCTTAAACGGATAATAACTTGCTTACGTAAAGAAATTATGTTAGTGCAAGATTATCAAATTTTTTAAAGAAGACTACTCTTATTTGCACTCTATTTATAAAATAATATTGTTTTAAAATTTATATTTATTGTGCATTAAAACAAACGTTATTATAATATTTTATAACACATATTTTCATATATGGTTAATATTTTTAACTTTTGTATACAACGTTATTATGAAAAATATTTGAGCAGGATATTAAAAAAAAATATTTCTGAATTGTAATTATAAAATCAATATGAAAGTGTTTTAAAAAATTGAGCTGTATTTTACAACAAAAATTCAAAAATCTCAAGAAATGTCACTTGATTCTTTTTCGTATGTGAGTTAATTTTATTAGTTATTTATTATGGTTAAAAGTGAATAATAATATCTTTTGTGAATAATATCTTCTGTTTTTGCTTTTTATTTTTTGATATTATATGTACATAATAGATATAGATAAAGAGATTTTTTTCTTCCAAATAAAATGAATGTGTATGTTAGGTAGTAATGTTAGGTAATAAACCTAAATAATGTGTATTTAGGTAAATTATTGCAATTTTTGAAAAATTTTTCAGTTAAAAAAGATATTTACTTTCAATCGTGAACAAAAATTAATCATGTAATAATTTACAAAAAATGATTATGTTAAAGTTAATTGGATATATATTATACGAAAAATCAAATGCCATTTGACTAATTTTTTTTAAGTATATTTTTAATTAGTAACTTTTTTGCAATTTTGCATTTTGTATTTTGTTTCAGAAAATGACATAACAATCGATAATATGAAAGATCTTACGGAAGACCACTTAAAAGAATTAAAGATATCTATAGGTCATCGAATACTTTTAAAAAATAAAATAAAAAGATTTATGGAAGAAAAAGAAAATATAAACACACAGAATTTACTGGATATGGAATTGGTATACTAATAAATTTTATCTATTATAATATGCATTTGCTACAACATAATATCTCAAAATTTTATCATTTTCATATTATTGGTTTCATACAAAGCCGTTTCCGCATGTACTTCGATAATTTTTATGAATATTATAATTTTTGATAGATCATTGTTGCAGAATAAATGCATACACGCATATATGATATGCATATATGCAAATATGAAAATTTTTATTAACTGTATTTACAGATATTGTTCTTATTAATTTTCAAATATAATATTCTGATGAAAATGTTTTTCTAAATTTTTAATATAATTTTTAAGAATTTTAATTTAGAATCTATATAATTTTGTAACTTTTTACAAAATTTCTCAGTTTTTTTTATACGAATTAAATAATTATTAAAAAATATTGAGAATTCTACATTATTTCTGGAATTTTTTATTTGTAAATTCTGAAATATTATAACATTTTTTTTAGTTAAATGTAATAAAATCTGAAAAAGCTTAAAATTTTTTTACAAATCTCCAGAATAAGATGTTTTAGAAATTTTAAAATATTTAAGAATTTACACATATAAAAAACAAATACATATGTAAAAAATTTTTTTGTTTTATTCAGTATTTTTGTAAAGTTTCCGATTTGCATAGAAATTCTGAAAAAAATGTTTATTATGTTTATTTAATAACAACTGAATATTTAAGAAATTTTTATTAAAAAATATTTTCTGTATGCTTTTTAGATATTCGAACAATCAAATGTCAATGAAATTGAAACTTCAGGAACTAATACTATTATAGAGGCTGGTACTGAGCTTAGTACTGAGCCTAATACTGAGCCTAGTACTGACAATGAATCTTATGAAGTTTATACTTGTACCAGAAAGTAAACAAAATAGCAGTAGTGAATCTACTCACAATCAGTCTTTTCCCGATTTCAATTTACAAATTCTTCTGACTACGTCACCACATGGAAACAGCATTTTAAAATATTACAATGAAAATAAAACTTTAAATCCTTCATTAAGAACAAAACTAGTTGATATTATTGCAAGACACCTCTACAATTACATTTGGAAACAGTAAGCATACATTAAAATAATATCTTCATAAAAAAAAATTATTTAAATTTTTATGAATATTTTATATTTTTTAGCCGTTTGACTCATGCAAATTATAATTGTATCATTTCGAAAATTTTAACCATTTTTCCTAATGAGAGCAGTTCTACTTATCACATCTCATGGATATCTAAACATGAATCGCCCACGGGAAAACCGATAATGGCTAGAGGAAAATTAGTAGATAAATGTAGAAATATGTTATATAAAAGTAGTGATAAGTATTATGTAAGAAAGAGAAAAATAGAATGCGTTAACTCAAATGAACCAAAAGAAAAAATATTTGCTAAAGGTATTTTATTTAAACATCTAACAAGTAAATTTTGTAACAATTGTGTTAAATTATTAGTATATTAATATTAAATGTATAATAATTCACTATACAAGAATAAAATAATAAATATGTTTAGATATTCAACAAGCTATGTTATGGCTAAAACAAAACGTCGAACCTTGGACTGAAGTTCTTTATAATATTACTTTACGCATAATTTATTAATGCATAAATAATGTTACTTTTTTCAGATTAATATTGACTTTAATTTACTATTTTCTAATAGAAATTTAAAGTTATATAATAATTGAAAATGGTTTATAGAAAAAATTGTGCATGTAACAAAAACCGAAAAAACTGAAAAAACCGAAAAGATTATTCAAGATTTAATAAATAAAAGAGACAATACATCTATTTCTGTGAAGGTAAGCTTTTTATAAGTAATAAAAAAAGAACGTAACTTTTTTAGGGCCGGAAATTTTCCATAAAAATTTTAAATTTTTTATGTTAAATTTATATAAATTTGTATATTTTCGAGTTGTTTGCTGGCTTATAAAGCCATCCCGACCTTCTAAAGATTAATTGTATCTTTATTAAATAATTTTAATGGTCTAATCTGGTATTACTATTTTATTATTCTAGCTCTATTTGTTGAAGTACATTAACAAACATTTACCAATTTTTTTAATTTTTAGATAGTCATTTTATCAATGATATTCATTTGTTGGCTAATCTAATTCCACCGAAGGGAAGAGTTTTTATTCAAACTGACTCTGGTCGCAAACATTGGAAATTTTCTACAATAGAGAGTATTGAAGCAATTATTGTACATTGCAAGGTAAAATACTTTTTTCGTAGCTAAATGTTTGTATTAAATATCTACAAAATTATTTATTTATCTTGATTTCTTACAAAACTTTATTCTTACATATCAAAAATGAATATGAAAAAATATTTCAGATAAGTTATATGGTTTAAAGTTTAAAAGAATTAATTTATTCATTTTATGTGTTTGACATTGGGTGATGTCACAGAAAGATCAGAAAAAATTGGAAAAAATTTTTGAAATTTTTAAATAGAATGACTTGTTTTTTAAACTGATTTTCCAAAACACTAATAAAGTTTCTTTCGTAATAAAATTAAGAATTTTTTTAGCTATTTAAATTTATGTCATAATAGCTTTGAAAAATATTTCAGAAAATTCTTTTTAAAATCTTTTTTAATAAAAAGTAGCCATTATAATTTTAAAAACGTTTAAAAACATTTTAATATCAATTACAAAAATGTTATAAAAAATAAGGTTTTATTTAAAACATTCAAGTAACCTTGACCAAACCTGACCTGATGATGCCATCCAAAATTAAATTAATAAAATCAGCATTCAATTTTTTAAATAAGCAATTTAATTTATCTAAATTATATTTTAGTATATTGTATTTATTAATTTATTAAATTAATTTTTTAGTTACCAGGTGATGTGGAACGCATAATTAAACAGCAGAGAGAAAAATTACTTAATAGAAAGCAATTACACACAATTCAACTTTATATACTTGTCGAAGGACCATTTGTGGAAGAAATAAGAACAATTTATATTATTATAAATTCAACCGTAAAGTATCAATTTCAAAGTGTTATAAAAGCATTTGACACTCTATTTAAATTGTTCCACACTTCTCATGAATGTTACCCTGTACAAGCGAAACATTTATACTTGCTTATTCAACGATCAGTATATGAAATTCAGACGCGATTTAATAAATCGATTCCTTATATACAAGACATATTAAAGAATTGCGAAAGGTAATTATATATAATTAAATACAATAAAAATGAACTGTTATTTTTGTGGGAAAAAATTTATTATTTTGGATAAATTTATTTTTCATTTAGAATATGTTCATAATGTACAATATAATTATGTGTGCCTAATGACAAATTGTAAAAGATCTTTTCACAGAAGATTTGTCTACAAAAAGCATATTAAAAGTAAGGATTTAATAAAATCAACAAGTGCTGAAGAATTCGATAATTTGTCCATAATGAACAATATTGAAAAATTAATAACTCCGACTTATTCTTCTAACGATAATACTGATGATGAAACAAAAAATGTACAAGAAAAAACTGCCCACAAAACATTAAAATATACTCAGTACATACATTGTACATACATTTATGTATATTACATATTCCAGGTATATACTTTCTTCATGTTATATTTATATACATTGGATGTGAAAAGTATGTGCAAATGAAACCGGGTTAATGTACATAAAAGATCCATAGTATATACATATGTATATAATATGTATATTGTATGTATGTATATTTTGTATATACATTTTTATATGTAATATGTATATATTATGTATATACATAAAAATATACTCAGTACATACATTGTACATACATTTATGTATATTACATAATCCAGGTATATACTTTCTTAATGTAATGTATATACATTGAATGTGAAATGTATGTGCAAATAAAACCGGATGTGTATCTAAACATACCCCACAAAACAATTTGATATACAATGTATATATTATGTATATACATTTATGTGTGTTGTATATACTATGGTTCTGTATTACATCGTACATCCATTGCATATGAAATGTTACAAGGAATGTTACAAGGTACGCTGTATATACATATCAAATACATTAATAGATATACACTTTATATACCATAATGTATATTCGAATCATGTATGTGAGATGTATATACATTTAACATTGTGCGCTGTATATACATATCAAATACATTAATGGATATACGCTTTATATACTATAATGTATATTCGAATCATGTATGTAAGATGTATATACATTTAACATTGTACGCTGTATATACATATCAAATACATTAATGGATATGCACTTTATATATCATAATGTATATTCGAATCATGTATGTAAGATGTATATACATTTAACATTGTGCGCTGTATATACATATCAAATACATTAATGGATATGCACTTTATATATCATAATGTATATTCGAATCATGTATGTAAGATGTATATACATTTAACATTGTGCGCTGTACATACATATCAAATACATTAATGGATATACACTTTATATACTATAATGTATATTCGAATCATGTATGTGAAATGTATATACATTTAACATTGTGCGCTGTATATACATATCAAATACATTAATGGATATACACTTTATATACTATAATGCATATTCGAATTATGTATGTGAGATGTGTATACATTTAACATTGTGCGCTGTATATACATATCAAATACATTAATGGATATACACTTTATATACTATAATGTATATTCGAATCATGTATGTGCGATGTATATACATTTAACATTGTGCGCTGTATATACATATTAAATACATTAATGGATATACACTTTATATACCATAATGTATATTCGAATCATGTATGTGAGATGTATATACGTTTAACATACAAGATATTTTTTTCACATTATGGAAAAAAAATGCATATACATAGAATATCCGATGTTATATGGGTGCTTTTAACATACAGCGGGAAACTATCTTTCGATATACAGCAGAAAACGACTTTTAACAAACAGCAAGACACTCCTTTTGACATACAGTCTAAATTCGATGAATTTGTTGATTTTTGGATAAATCTGTTCTAGAAATTATTGCTCTTAATTCTAATATGATGTTAAATCGTCTCGTAGTTCAAGAAGTGATACAAAATTTCATAAAATTTTTATCCTTAGGTTCTATTACTATTTTATTAGAATGTATTGATTATGCTATGAAATATACAGATATATCTACTACAAACATAAAGTCTAAAATAAAAGCTATGATGCAAATGTTAATAACATCTTTTGAAAAATATGAAACAGACTATAAACGATTTAAATGTTTTTTTAAATCATAAAAATTTCGTTCAATCCGTTACTTATATTGTTGGAACCAATACCGACGAATGTAGAAAAAAACAATAAAGTTTCTTTAATATTAAAAGGTCGGACAGCTATTTATGTGGGAAAAACTTTACGAAATTTTTTAGAAACATCTAACGTATTTGATGAAATTATTCAATATCAGAATAAAATTTTACCATGTGATCCCTTGACTAGTATACTTCAAGGTAGTTTATGGAAAAAGATTCTACAAAAATATTCTAATAAAATAGTGATACCTTTAATATTATATTATGACGATTTTGAAACGTGCAATCCGCTTGGAAGTCATGCAGGCATATACAAATTAGGTGCAATATATTTCACAATAGCTTTATTGCCTCCAAAATATGCCAATCAAATACAAAATATTTTTCTTGCATTATTTCATAGTCAAGATCGTATAGAATTTGGAAATACATCGATTTTTAACATTTTACTTACAGAACTAAAAAGTTTGGAAACTGAAGGATTATCTATTGTAATAAACGATATAACGTTAAATATATTTTTTGCAGTAGTGCTTATTGTTGGTGATAATTTAGGCATTCATTCCATTCTCGGTTATCACGAAAGTTTTTCGGCAAATTATTGCTGCCGATTCTGTATTGAAAACAAAGAAGATATTAAAAAACAAATTTGTTTAAAAACTGAATCTATCAGACGATTAACAGATTATGATGAACATGCTCAAAATAAAAAATTTGGAATAAAAAACAAATGTATGTGGAATGATCTTAACAATTTTCATATTTATGCTAATATGAGTTGCGACATCATGCGTGACTTATTTGAAGGAATTTATCGTTATGACATAGCTTTAATTATAAAACAGTTTATACAAAATAAATATTTTTTATTAGAGGTACTAAATTCTCGAATTAAATATTTTTCTTACGATAATTTTGAAAAAAATAAACCGCCTTTAGTAACTAAAGAACATTTGGCAAATGGTAGTATTATTTTTTCGGCGTCAGAGATGTTGTGTTTAGTAAGAAATTTTAATTTAATTATTGGTGACTTAATTCCAAAAAATGATAAGATTTGGGAATTGATTCTTAAGGAAATAAATGATATTGTTACTTCAACACAAATATCAAGTAGTATGTTACAATATTTAAAATATTTAATATCTGAATACCATAAAATGTATCTTACTCTGTTTACTTCACATCTTAAACCTAAACATCATTTTTTATTACATTATCCAAATATAATATCAAAGATCGGACCACTTATACATTTATCCTGTATGCGTTTCAAAGCTAAACACAAAGAATTCAAGAAAAATGCAACTAATGTGAGCAGTAGAAAAAATTTACCATTAACGTTAGCAAAGAAAAATCAATTAAATTTCCTATACAGATGTATGTCAAAAGTAGGATTATTAGACAAAATAGAAATTGATAAAATATTGAATATTCGTCCAAAACGTTTAATACCTGATTTACTTTGTAACTTAACTAATTATTACAAAATATCTTGGTTTAAAAAAAAAATGGTATAAAATTCAATAAATGTAATATAATATTTTTCGACATTACAGATAATGTTCCTGTATTTTTTGAAATCCTGTATTTTTTGAAATTATGAAAACTTTTCATCATTCAGAAAATTATTCAGAATGTATTTTCTTATGTCAAGAATTAAAAACTACTGAATACAGTTCACACTATAAAGCCTATGTTGTTGAAGCCTCAAATAATCACATCTTTTTTTCTTTGTCTGAAATAGAAATTTATTTCCCACTACAAATTCATATACTAGATGGTAAAAAATATGTTTATGACATTGCAAAATAATATTTTTTATTAAAAATATAAAATTATCTTAGTTAAATGTTTCTCCCAAAATTTATTTTAGTTAAATAAATAAGTTTTCAAATCCTTTCTACAGAGTTTAGTTTTTTTCTGTTTATTATAATACATAATTGAGGATTGTAATTTTATTTTACGTATACCAAAGAATAAAAGTTTATATTTTTTAAATAAGAATTATTTATTTTAATTGAAATTATCTATGTACACTCGTATGTAAGTTTATGTCTGTGATATTATCATCTATGTATATTCATGTATAATCGTATCGTATGTTTATAATATTATATTTATGTGTATGTATGTATGTATATATATTATATGTATAGTTCTGTAAAATTATTTTAAATATAATATTACTATAAATTAAACTTTCATAAATATGTGTTTAAATTATTCGTATTCCTCTCTAATTAAAGAATACTTAATTTTATTTTAAAGTAATTATAATTTTATAACAAGTATATAAAAACCTCTACTTAAGAATAACATTTCTTGATATTACTATTAATAAAATAACATGAGATTTAATATAATATATAACAATACTAAATTGTAAAAACAAGAGTACCTCACATTTGTATGAAGACAAATATGTATTGCTATAAAAAATAGAAAATTTGTTTGAGAAATCAATATTCTAAAACGTATAATATTAATTATTGTACCAACATTAAAATATATTGTACATAATCTAAATTGTTTGTCGTATGAATAAACTCATATTATTGAAAAAAAGTTTAACATATACTTGGTATAGAAAAAATACAAGTAAAAATACTCGAATCTTCTTTAAAATTTATGACAAAATCAAAAGAATATATTATTATAATCAAACTAAGTATATTGTATTCTTTATATGAGTATTATAATATCAAAATAAAACTATAGTATAATTAAAATTTAAGATTATGCTACCATTCTTCGAAGACTATATATTATTGCTTATATATGAAACAATGATCGCGTTAATTTGAATATATAAATATCAATTTGAGAGTTTTTTTTTCCGTGTGCAATGTTACTGCAAGCTTGCGACAACGCTGAAATGTCCGCCCTGAGAAATATTACAATGTAAGACTACTGCAATGTTACGGTGCAATGTATTTGATGCATTAAAACGCGTTATAAATATGCATAACGCTTTAAAATTAATAGATAAACTTTGAGAATATATAAAGACAAGAGAGATAAAAAGAAATTTGTTGCAATTTGTGTAACTTTATAATCTTTCCATCCAAAATTCGGATAAAAAATTGTGAATTTACACAATTGCAATAAATTTTTTTTAATTTCTCTTAAATATTTTTATACATTCTCAAAGTTTACCTATTAAAATTTAAAATATATTAGAAGCATAGTAAAAAATTAGAAAATTATTATTACATTTTATATAAGAATAAAAACTTACATAATATTCTATTATCTAAATAGCATTATTTTTATTAAGTATCATTATTTTAGTTATTGTCAAAAGCAATAATATTAATGAATACATATGAAATTTTTAGCATTAATATTTATAGCCGATTAATTGCACTTTTTGAGATTTATAATAGAATAGTAAATTAAACAATTTTTCAGGAAAAAGAATAAAATTATCATATATGATAATTTTATTCTTTTTCTTGAAAAATTGTTTAATTTATTATTCTATTATAAATCTCAAAAAGATTATAATCTTTGGTATAAATATTGCACACAAATCCAAATATGTAAATTTCACAAAACTATTAAAAAATGTCACAAATGTCTTCTTACACGAATTTGCACGTATATTGGAACACTTGATGCATATTTTTTAATATGTATATTTTTGGAATTTTATAATATTTCTGCAACATTACTGGAATGTTCCGGCGTAATATTGATATTGCATGTTTCTAAAGCGTCTCTGCAATATTACATTGCAACTCGTAATATTGTAATGTTGCAGCACTGTTGCTGAAAGTTTCTGTGCTGTACGGGAATACACACAAAATATAACTTTACACATTTAAATCTTGTTACACATGAGTTTTACATGTAACTAGCCAAACCAAGTGTGTAATTAAGTGTGTAAATGTATAAAATTATTATATATGTATATACGTTTATTATATTTGGAAAAGAGGTATTTTATTCATAAAATTCAACATGTTTCTGATTAATGAACAATATTAATGAACACATACTTAAACATAAAAACATTAAAAAAATCTTTTCTAATTCTTTGATGGTCCGTTATATACTACTAAGCATAGTAATTTTTTATATAAAATTTTCTCCGTGCACGGAAAAAAAAGATTATGAAAAAGGTACCATGCTTGACATTGTAAACCGAATGCAAACGTCAAGTGTAAATTTAGTGATAAAAAAATTTTTTTTTTAATTATTATTTGTTATACATAATTTTAACTAGATTTTTTTTTTCAAAAAAATCAGGATAAACTTTCTAATTTAGTACAGTAAAATATATATAAAAACATTTTTTTACTTGATTGTGGCAAAAAATTAATATCTCATAATTAAATATAAAATTTAATCCATATGTATTAATATACGTATCTATAAACATCAAGTGTTTATAGATCATCACAAAGGGTCAGTTCTCGTAGAATCTTGAAAGTCAAGCAACGTTGGCGATAGTTTACGATTGGATGGATGACCGTTTTTCTGATCGCAGAAATTAAGCGATGCTAGATGTGTAACTGTGGTTTGTATTAAATTGGGAATCTTTTTTTTATATAGTGGTCACACAAAAAATTTTAGCGTAGCGTAGTGAGATTTTTTATATAAACATTTAAATATATGATTTAATGTATAAATGTGTAAAAATACGCATTAAAGCGTGTAAAATTACATAGAAATCTGTATAATTTTACACAAATAAACCGTGTAAAAAAATTACACATATACAAACGCGTAAAAAGTGACTACATGAGTTTACACACTTAAGTGTGTAAAAATTACACACTTGGGTTTGCAGTGCAATTGTCTGCATCGGATTTTACAAGGGAACCCGAAAATTCTGATTTTAATGACACTTGGCATAAATGTAGAGGGGGTAAATACATGAAATTAGAAATTTTTTGTTGATGTTTATAAACGGTTTAAAGGGTTAAAACCACCCAACAATTTTTTTTTTTTGAAAAAAGATTTATGTATTTACCCCCTCTACATTTATGCCAAGTTTCATTAAAATCAGAAATTTCAGGTTCGCGAGGTTTCCTTGTAAGTCCGATACAAAAGGAGATGCGAACTCAACTGAAATCACTTTACAGTGGCTTTGAATACCTGTGGCTCTCCTCTCGGCAGGCGGTATTTTCTCAGGTCAAGACTATTAATTGAAATCTATGACGGGCAATAATCAGCTGCTGGGGCCGTTGTATCTGTGCTGTATGAGATCTGCCGAATGACTGATGTGTGTCCAGAACCGACGCCTCTATATATGGCCCTTAGCAATTGCGTCTTGTTTCCCCACTCGAATCCTCGCTACCTAAGGAGAAATAAAAGATCGGATAAACGTCTATTAGACGTCGGAGCCATCTACATCTAAAAGAAAGTTTTGAAATATCTGATTTAGATGTAACGTGATTTGGTGTTATTGTGTTTGTTTAAAACCTTACAATAAGTCTTTATACAATAACAATAAATTATTAATAAAAAATTATTTTTAGCTGCAAGTCATTTCTTGACGTCTAATAAACATCTAAAGACGTCTGTGATTGATAATAATTTTGAAGAGACGTCGCATTACTTTTTAAATAACTAATGCGATTTTGTTTATTGCCAGACAGCACACCATATTTATAAAATATTTAAAAAATATTTGAGATTCCATCAAAAAATCTTAAAAAGATAAAAAAAATACGCCAAGTACATAAACGCGTGCTTTCCAAAATAAATTTGAGATCAATACAGTTAGCCAAGTATATTTAAAAAAAGACTTAAAAAAGTTTAAAAAACATCTATTTAAAAATTGCTTAAACGAGCTTGATGATTAAATGATTAAATGATTAAAATCAACCAACGGGATTATAATGAAGCAAAAGCTTGCTGTGCCCGGCTCGTTAAAACGTTATGATTTTGCTTCACTATAATCCGATTGGACTTTGATGACAGTGGTATGATTGAGTTCAACACGAATAAAATCAAAGTGCAATATTATATTGATACTCAAAATTCATAATATTCAAAAAATACCGTATTTATTTGCTAAAATACCCTAAAATGCAGTGCAAATTTCAAACTCGTGTGCAATCAACAAAAAACATCGTATCAACATGTTGTTTTTAAATTGCTTAGAAAAGAATGAATTTTAAAAATCTGAATTAATATTAGCAAGATTTTAACGAGAAACTTGTGCAAAATGATAACAAACTTTTACTTTTTTCAATTAAAAAACACATGTTTGGTTTTCATGCGATACAAAAGGTTCGCACTTAACAAATCAAACTTTCGTGTATTGATTCTCAAAGTAGAGTCTTTGCTCTTTAATTTAAAAAAAAGTATATGTAATTTGGATGGATTTTGACAAAGTTGCATCACTTTGAAGATTGCCTAAAAATTGGTCAAAAATTTTGTTTCGTTTTTCTTTGCGCCAGTGTAGATGTTTATTAAATTTCTTTAAGTCTTTTTTTTCAATATACTTGGCTAACTGTATTGATCTCAAATTTATTTTGGAAAGCACGCGTTTATGTACTTGGCGTATATTTTTTAGGTTTTTTGATGTGGGATTTCACTCCTTTTTGTATAAATTAAAGAATTACTTCTTTTTTTAATTAAATTAAGTTTCATTATACATACTTTTAAATGCGTTAATTTGATATGTATGCCTTTATACCTATAACTTTGTTTTTATTACACTTTTTTTCCATGTCTCTGTTCTCATCTTCCGAGTAATTTATAATATGAATTTCTAATTTATAACTGCCATCCGTGATAGAGTCACATCTTTAAATATTAAAAGTATTATGTTCTTTCTTTAAAATATTAAAAGATTTATAATTTGAAATTAAGTTTTTTTTTTTTACAAAAATAATTTATTTTAGAAAAATTAAAAAAATCTTGAATTTTCAAATATGTTTTCATGTATTTAGTACATCACTTAATTTTTTCGTATTTGGTGTTTTACATTCCCAAGATTAAAGTTTGACATTATTGGTCTAGTTTGTTTTCCGTTTTAATTTAGAATCTGCAAATATTGTAATGTAAATATTTATATTTTTTCGTCACTTTGTTATTTTCCATGGCTAAACTTTTTCTGAAGCTTTGTTTTGGAATTAGGTTTGTAAATAATTAGTCCATTAATGCCTGATACAATAGGCAGGTATGGCTTTTTTTATACTACTAGACACCACAGACGCGCGCTTTGCGCGCGCTATTTGACTTTTTGTTTTTTACTTTTTAAAAATAAATTGCAACGATGATTATATAGATAGATAACCATCTATAGAAATTTGACAACTATCAAAATTCAATGTGTTTAATATTAATTGTAACAAATTAAATGTAATTTATTTAACGTTGTTTTTAACGTTTTTAATTTATGTAACATTGTTTTTAATAAACATAAAAAAAATTACAGAGTCAAAAGTAAAAACATGATAAAATTATACATTCGACGGGGTCGAAAATTTTAATGTAAAATTATATATTCAACGGTGTTGAAAATTTTATAAAGACACGAAAAACTTTGCAGACAGTTAAAAGTAAAAATATGTTATAATTAAATATATATATATATATATATATATATAGAGAGAGAGAGAGAGAGAGAGAGAGAGAGAGAGAGAGTGCTTTTATGTAATGATTTATAAATTTAGTACTGATTTAGTACTGATTTTTTTTTTTACACACACACACACACACACACACACACACACACACACTCTCTCTCTCTCTCTCTCTCTCTCTCTCTCTCTCTCTCTCTCCGCTCCTTCTTTCTATAAAAGTCGCTGTTTCTCCTTCTGTTTCCTTTTCTGCTTTTTCTTTTTACAAAAGTCGAATCTCTCTCTTTCTTCTATCAATCTATTTGCTTTCCTTCTTCTTTTTTTCTAAAAGATTATAAAATTTTAAAGATATTATTGTTATTCCCTATTATATTATTACTTAATATATCTCTTTATTACTTACCTTATTACTTATACACTTTTGATATAACCAATTTTGACTTGAAAACACAACTGTCAAACACAACTGTCAAACACTACAAAGCATGCGGCTTAATGATCAGCGAAAAAACCAATCAGCATCGCGGATTAAAGGCAACAATTCTTCGAGACTTTCGAGATGACTTCGATACATTCGATAAATAAATAACATATCTTTTTTAGAAAAGGATACTGACATTTGATATTTTTATCATATTTTTTGCTTCCTACCGAATATCTAACTATTCTAATTATACAACTCTAATTATTGAACTTTATATAAACTTTTTTTAAAGGTAAAATTTATTTTTGACTATAATATTTCCTGAACATCACTAGTTTACCAAAAAACGTTTTCTTTTCCAATTATTAAACTTTATTTAATATTTTGTAAAAGAATATGCGTCTTTAAATTCATTTAAGACTATAATATTTCATGAACATTACTGGTTTTCAAAAAAACATCTTCTTTTTGATTATACATTATTTATTGATTATATATACATTTGATATACATTAAAATTTAAAGAATTACATATATTTAATATTATTCTTTTTCTTAACTTTGTTATAACAACATTTTATAACAAGCAAAAATAGTAATATGTATATAAAATTGCAAAAAAAGGTAATCTTAAATTACTACGCAAAAAAAAATAGGAAACACTTTTTGTATACCAAAAATTTAGGCTATTTTCAAACTGCTGCAACTCAGCAAAAAATCATCGTAGAAACAAAATCCGAAAAGCATTTTAAAGCTTGAAATTTCTTTTTTCAAATGCTTTTTGGCAATTTTAGTTATCTTTTTTTTACCAACGTGGCACAGTGATAAAGCTTGACCCATGAAAATAAAAATCCTTTATGCAAATTTGCTGCGCTGCATTTCGCGTCAAAAAAATCGTAGAGTATTTTTGTTAGTTGCATTTTAGAGCGAAAACTTTTCCCTTTAATTTGAGTGGTTGTTCATTGCTGTACGATTTTTTTTGACCGAGTTATTGAGATTTTAAGAAAAAATGGTCATTTGGACTTTCATCGCTTGTTATTCGTGAACAAATCAACGTATAGCGCTCAGCAAAAAAGCGTTGGAAAGCTGAAAGTTTGCACTTTTGAATGCAGTTATCAATTTTTTCACAGATTTACTTTTTCTAATAACAAATCGCGTTCATAGTTTATGTAAAAAAATCGCATATTTTACGGTTTCCATTTAGTTCAAGGTACTGTTGTGAAGAAAGATCCAATCACATCGCTAAAGCAAAGTTTTATAGTACGATTACTCCCCAGTAATAAACACTAACGTTCATGAAATAAAACATTTGTATTCCACGTGTTTATCATTCTTGAAATTGCTGAAATTGCTTAAAACGTTTTTTCAACAATTTTTCTACACCCTTTTGACCATGTTACAAAGTCAACCTTACATTTTTTTTTAATGACGTTTACCGCCGGCATTAGCGTTATCAAATGCGCACCATGTGGAAGATACCGGTCGGATTGTGCACATCACGCGCGCGCGCTTGTGCGTATGTGTGTATGTGTTTTACAGCAAAGATAAGAACCTTGCGGTTCGTCACGCGCGCGCTTGTGGCTGTTTCTTGCGACTTCTTAAATGTCGTTTTATGTTGTTTTAAATGCGTTCAAATGTCAATGCGGCAAAGTTTAGAGTTTAGTGAATCTGTTTATCTTTCCGCCTGAATTTCTATCAATCTAAGGACGGAATTCATAGACCGATTTTAAGTTCAAGAATTGTCTTAAGTCTAGCTTCGAGCCGACTTGAGACTTACTTAACCAATGAAATAACAGCATTGACGTCTCAAGATCGTGCTTAAGATGGGTCTTGAATAAGATTAGACTATGAATACCGGCCTACGTATTACGGTAAAAGTTCCGGTCGTCTACTACGCAGTTTCCTATAGTGCGCGGCATCGGTCTTTAATCGTCCTCGTGGCGTAACCATAGACCTTATACTAATGGAAGGGGAATAGCGTATAGCGTATATCATCCGTATGCCGAAACTGTGTCAACATCTGTGCGACAAGGATAGATAGAACATGACTTGACATGAAATGAGACGGAACTAGTAGTCTCACTTCTTGGACGGGTTCTTTTCCCCTTCCATTAGTATAAGTTCTATGGGCGTAACACGCTCATTCCCAACGCCTTTCCTGACAATATTATAAATCTACACTAAAAGGGAATTAAACCCTCTCATCCCCCCCTTTTAAATTTACCCTTGCAAATTGCAATAAATAATAATTAATGTAATATTATTGTGCAGTTTAATACCGAAATCACTTTTTATATATATACATATAAAACTGTTCACACATTATCCGTAAGATTCCTATTCCGAATTAGTGTTATACCTTCTATTCTTTATTTGACATATTTCTTAATTTGTTAAATAACGTCAGTACTTTGTACTTTGTTGATGCTTTTGTTGAGATTTTGAATCGCAGTCTAGATGCATATTAAAAAAAAATTTGCAAAAATTCCAACGTACATGTACAATTTGCAGGATATTTCATATTGAAAATGTAATAAACGGAAGTAGTTAATACTAAGAGAGATCTAACGCGGAGCTCCAAGGGCGAGCGGATGTGCGGGGGGAACTTATCGGCGCACGGGGGTATGACGTCACGCGGATCGAGGGGTCTCGCGGAGCGGGGATGCTGACGCAAGATTTTCGGGTCCGTGACCTGTGAGCCTTAGAAGGGGAATCGGGGTCCGCACCCGACGCCGCACAATGGGAAAATAAGGCATTTTTATGGACAAAAATCCAGTCACGAGCCAATTCTTCACCAAATTTGATGAATTTTTTTTTTAAATTCTCGTAAGATATTCTACTACAAGATAACACTGCGAAAATTTTGAAAACGCACAACGATTAGATCGCGCCTTCCAAAATCTTTTCAACTTGATAGCAATATATTTAATCCATTAAGGCCCATGCCTAACACAGTCGCGATAACGCCAAACTAACTACAGGATTCATAGCATAAGCGAAAAAGAAATTACCCGTGTTTTTTCTTTTTGCAAAATTAATTGTTTTAACAATAATTGTTTAAACAAATTGTAAATCTATTGTTTGTTAAACA
>NC_050476.1:16675065-16697065 GCF_013373865.1 Monomorium pharaonis | reverse complement strand
TACATATGCGTTTTCATTTATAATTTATCAATTTAATAAATGTCATGTGTTATATAAAAAAATATATTAACAATTATTTATAATCAATCAATTTATATATTATTCATTATTACAATAATCCATTCATTTGTAATAGTAAATCCTCTGTTATTATTTTAGCATGTCCTTCTTTTATTATTAGTAAAATTCCATACATAATTGATTCTTTTAAAAACCGAAATCTTTTTTTAAACTCATTTTTATTTCAAAAATTAAAAAGATTTTGTGACCATCTCAATTATATCTTTTTGGAAGTTGTATTTGTAATTCGTTTTCTTCATTTTCTTCATTAGATAAGTTAATATCTGGGATTTCAATATTTCTTGGTTTTTCAAAATTAATTATAAATATAAAACTGTCGCAACTTATATAATTAGATTAGCGTTCACTTCTTAAGTTCACTACAGACACGACTTGGCGAAGATCGTCTTATTTGCCGATATATACAGGGTGTCCCAACGCACGTGGACCATTACTCGTAAAAAGGTAAAGGGGATCGAGATGAATATAAAAATCCAATATTGTCTTGGGTTAGGTCTTGGGTTAAGTCTCGGGTTAGGTCCACCAATAATCAAGGTATTAATTTTTCAAATTATGCGAATGAGAGCGCGCCGAGGAAAGAGCTCGATCCGCTTGAGCCATAACACTGAAAAAATCTATTATGAATGTTTGATAAGCTTTTATTATTTACTGTTCACAATTACGATAGAAATTAATTAGATTATTTGAGATTCCATACGTTAATATCTCGATTATTGCAGACCTAACCAAGACAAATATTGGACTTTTATGTTCATCTCGATCCCTTTTACCTTTTTACGAGTAATAGTCCATGTGCGTTGAGACACCCTGTATGTCAAATAAGACGATCTTAAATGACTATGAATACGTATCATCTTAAGCCTGTGCTTATATTGAATAAGAAAAGTTTATGAAAACACATTCAGGCGTTCTGAAATAAGATCGTCTTGGTCAAGTCACGACTTGAGATTTTAACTCAAGTCTTTGCTTATTTGTCGACTATGAAACTAGAGGGCATCTTAAGACCAAACTTAAGGCGGGTCTTGGAAATAAGTCTCGACTATGATACGGGTCTTTGTGGATCGTTAATAGAAGCTCATGGAGTCTCGATATATGATTGACGAAATAAAAATTTAAAATAAAATTTCATTTTTTTCAATTATTTTTATCAACAGTACATACTAAATTTAGAACAAATTTTTATTAATTAATTAAATTTAAATTATATTATTTATTTTATTCTTACTTGCGCTGGTAAGTTTTGAACCCGGGACCTTAGGATGACGAATCTTGTACTTTTATCTGCTACGCCAATTTGACTCATCGATATGGGTACTTGTTATTGTCTACATAGGTTGGGTTCGGAGACCACGCTTTTGGCGCTGTGAGCGTGCTCTATCTTCTTCGACATTCAACTGAGCAACAAGATAGAATGATACTTTTAGCGCTAATAGCGTTCTCCGAACCCAGCCATATTACCTATATATATGTTATAAAGGACGGAATTCATAGAACCGATCTTAAGCTCAAAGAATGGTCTTAAGTCTAACTTCGAGCCGACTTGAGACTTACTTAACCAATGAAATAACAGCATTGACGTCTCAAGATCGTGCTTAAGCTGGAACTTGAGTAAGATTCGACTATGAATTTCCGGCCAAAACTGACGCAATTATATTATTTTTTATAAAAGCAATTAAATTTGCAAAACGTATTAAAAATAAATAGCATTAATTTATTTACTTATTAATTTCATTGTTAAATTATTATCAACAATATATAGAATATATTTTTAAAATATACTGAAAAATATTTACGGTATATGAATTAAATATTTTTTTATATTCTTTGATAACATGGTATAAATATTATTTTAAATATTTTCAGAAATGTTTATCAATAATTTTTTTTTATATTGAAAATTTGGACCATAAAAATAGTACAAAATATTTATTATTTTCTTTTTATAAATACTTTTATAAATATTTTGTAAATATTTTGTGCTATATGGGATATTGCTTCACTTGGATATAATAACGTTAAGTAATTGTCTGCCTCATTAATATCAGTCCATTTTGACATCATTTAATTCATTTTGATGCCACATGATACTGATTGAATTTTTTCATATAACATTACTATTTATTATTTAAACATCTATTTCTATCTTTTCTTATACGGATATTTTATTATGCATGGTTATTTATGTATATGATGTCAATTTTTCGTCCATATTAAATTTTTTTTGACACAATGATGCGAACAACCGATGTTGATGCCGGCATGGCATATGTAACGTCATTTTGACTGAGCTGGCGGTCCCGCTGGAAAATTCTGCCTCGATACCAGTCGTAAGTTTTAGAGAAAACCAGAAATTTGTCGTAATCCTGCCAACGACCCAGCGATTAATTTCCTTAATGACAATAACACAATTCCAACAGAAAAACTATTCCCGCTGCTCCAATCTCCCCACTATGGATTCGGTACCCCGTGCTAAAGTGAGTAAATGTTAAAACATTACTGGTAGATTTTGAAAACCCGGAATACTTTTGCTCCAACAACCGCCAGCGAGCGTTCAATCGCTCGCCAGCGAATAAGCAGAACATAGATTCCCGCCAGCAAGTATTTGCCAGCGAAATAAGCACAGTTAGATTCCGCCAGCAGCGTTCAATCGCTTGCCCAGCGAAATAAGTCAAGTACAATACGAGCAAAAGTATACCGGCGGCCCTAATCTACCGAAATAAAATGCTTACCTAAGCGTCCAGTCGCTTAATAAAGCATTTTCTCGTTTTGCTGTAGATAACAAAGAAACGCTCATCGTGCCGGTCGAAGGAAGCGGGAAGAATACTAAAAGCTCAACAGCAAGCCCTGGAACGGGCCCTCCGAGACATAGAAACTGTTGTGGGCTACCCGCTGGAGGTCCCCTCCACCCCTCCTCATGTGAACCAAACTATCAACTTTGTTCCCGGGGGAGCGATCTCCCCCGTTAATCTTTCCTAGGAGGACACTATCTCCTTCGAACGTTATAAGCAAATTACAGCCAGCAACATCGAAGTCATTACCCTCAATGACTCCGACGACGATTCTCCCACTCAATTAGAACCGTTAGATCCGTCAACGACTTATGATAGTTCAACGATATCGAGAATATTAATATTTCCTCAGCCCGAAATGTAAGGGAACCCCGTTGACACTTAATAATAATTAATACCATACATTATTTTATTAATAGATACGTATAAAACATGTACATGTATGTGGTATTTGTTTATGTATTATTATAGAACATTTACAGCGATTACTTGCATTTATAAATTTTATACATCCTTTTGTAATAAGTGAAATATATGAAGTGTTTGTACTTTAATAACAACATAATTTTCTCAGTTAAAATTTTGTAGTATTGTACTCGTAGATTAAATATTAAAGTTGTAAGAAATCATAACATATTGTTCATAATAAAATTATGACAGTTTTTTATATAGAAACATGTAAGATGATTCATATACTTATCCGTACCCACAATAATACCATATATTATACCCTGGTGAAAATGTAAAATCGGAGCGTAAGTCGAATTAAAGGGAGAGTAATAGAAGCGTTAACAAACATTCTACGAAGTGTAAATTGGAACAATGAAATGTAAAAGAAGCGTTAACACTTCTTTTACATTTCATTGTTCCAATTTACGCTTCGTAGAATGTTTGTTAACGCTTCTATTACTCTCCCTTTAATTCGACTTACGCTCCGATTTTACATTTTCACCAGTACATTCGTAAAATATATGTACAAACAGATCTCTTATACGTAATTATAACTATATCATAATTACATTAACTATAAGCCTACAAGATTTTCCATCGGTAACGAACTGTCGCCTGGGTAAAGTCAAGGTGCGATCTCATGGAGCGGATTATGCGGAAGCGGAACGAGCGGATCACCAATCGCGGGATCAATCTAATAGAACTCTTTCAAAGATTCCGTCGAAACGGTCCTGTGATTGGTGATCCGCTTGTTCCGCTTCCGCATAATTCGTTTCATGGGACCGCATCCTCAGTGTAAGCGGACTGCCCGAAACTCAAAAAGAAGAGCCCCGGTCAGGCGACCAAAGCGTCGCGACGCAACGTAAAAAGAAAATCCCCTAGATCCGGACATAACACTAAGGGCCGATTTCCACCAACTCCGGTTACCTTAACTAGAGATACTATAACAGAGATTCGCCAATGCGTTAACGATTTCTGATTGGCTCCCGTCGCTTGGGGTATAACCGGAAGTATGAGAGAGAAAGATAGATATAACTGACAGAGAAAGCCTAGCCGATCTAACCTGTCACCTGTCACCTGTCAAAAGAAAACAGAGTAAACCGCCATCGAAAACGTCATATCCGATATCCGGTTTTACCCCAAGACGACACATTGGCGAATCTCTGTTATAGTATCTCTAACCTTAACCAGTTGGTTATTCCATTGGAATTGACCAATCGCATTTGTTAATTTTGCTTAACGACAAATACGATTGGTCAATTCTAATGGAATAACCGGCCGGTTAAGGTAACCGGAGTTGGTGAAATCGGCCCTTAGTACATTCGATGTAAACGCGCCCATACTAATCCTTTCCCAGGCAACCAGCTGACGTCGAAATGACGTGAATATAACGTCAGTTTTTGACCCGTTCGACGTCAGTTTATGACGTCAAATTGACGTAATGACGACGTGAGTTTGTCTCGTCAAAAATGACGTCAGGTTAATGACGTTTACTTACGTCATTTTTATGACTATCCCAGGTAGTAAAAATCGCCGTTATTTTGACATTTTAGAAAATATTTGAGCACATGTCCTATATATGCAGTATACTTGCATTGTGAAAATATCGAAATAACATAATTATAATGTAAAAAAAAAATTTACGTTGTTTCTCAACAAGCCACGTTATACTGGGGGATTGCCTAACTTCCGCGGTCACCCATCCAACTCTGAACCGCCGTCGACGTTGCTTGACTTCGAACATCGTTCGCAACCTAGCACTTCGTGATGATCCATGAACACTTGATGCTCATGAATACATATTTGTTATAGATCAGTTCAATAGTTGTCAGAAACATGAAACTTGTAGTAACTTGACGTCTGAAAATGTATGAAATATTTACGCATAATACATAATATACACAATTTTTTAACAAAACCGTGTTCTATACCGTGTAATAACCCCTAATGGAAATATCTTATTGAAAATCTTTTTCAATTGACCCATTTCATTGAAATTTATTAAATTTATTAAAATTTATTAAAACTCATTTAATTCATTAAAATTTTATAAAATTTATTAAATTCATTAAAATTTATTAAAACTCATGTATAAAATTCATTAAAATTCATTAAAACTCATTTAATTCATTAAAATTTTATAAAATTCATTAAATTTACTTTAGTGTTATTTAACAAAAAAATAAATTATATAAATTTTAATGAATGTTAAAGAAACCTTAATAAATTTTAATTAATTTTAATTAAATTTAACGAATCTTACTGAATTTTAGTGAAAAGGGGTCAATTGAAAGAAATTTTCAGTAAAAATTTTAGTAATATAATATTTTCATCAGGGACGTCATTTAAATAACGTCATTATGACGTCTTATTTACCTTTTCTAACTGACGTAACTCCAAAGACCAATAGTTACGTCATATATAACGTATACTTATGACGTATATACTGACGTGATTGTTATGACGTTTAAAATAACGTCAGTTTTAGGTCATAGTCACCAATTAGTGACAAAAATCACGTAAATTTACGTCATTTCGACGTCAGCTGGTTGCCTGGGTTGGTGCGCACCAAACTTTATACGCATACCAAGGTTTTGATGATGTAAACTAGGCCATTATCGTGTCCTGTGATGATATGTATACATATTTAAGTTATTTCTTTGTATAGTAAAATATATTTTGTTTCAGATTTACGATGGTACTTGCGGAATTAATTGGGATTTTTATCATTGCCTTGAGCATTATATATATTTATTATAAGTATGTAATTTTCAATTTTTGGTACAAGAAAGGTGTTTTTTATGTTAAACCTACCGTACCAACTGGAAATGTTTCATCATTTATTACTGGAAAAATACAAATAGGTATCTTTAATATTTGTTACAATATTCTCTCACATATAATGTAAATATATAATAAAATTTAATTTTTTGTGTACAAATTTATATGTTACATTCATATATGTAATACTCCTATATTGCTAACGTCCTAAGATAGCACGGTGCAGACGTATATACTCGTGTCTTTCTTCCGTTGGTTACATTTTGCGTTGCGCGTATGCGTTAGCTCTCTCTCAAACGACTAATGGTATACTTTTACACAGGCGTCGCAAGCGATATATAAATACAATATATAAATTAATTACGATTAAAAAAAACCGGCAGCAGCTGCTTATAACTGTGCTATGTTATTATGTTATTAGTGAAGAGGAAAAAAACCAAGAGAAAAATCCAGGTATGTATATGCGTATTAATATCTACGATTATACGTGCCAATGTAAGACGTTTGTGGCTATTTTTGGCTTTAGTCATTTTATCATCGCTTGCGATGCCTATGTAAGATAAAAAGTATGCCATTGGTCGTTTGAGAGAGAGCCAACGCATGCGCACAACGCAAAATGTAACCAACGGGAGAGAGCGAGTATATACATCTGCACCGTGCTATCTTACAGCTTTCAAAGGACGTTAGCAATATAGGAGTATTACATATATGGTTACATTATATATTTTATACATTTAGCTTGAATTTTTTCTTTGAAAACAGCCAGGACGGAAGAACTATCTGTTTAAAAGTTATGATAAATTTTGTAAGTAGGATATGTATATTCAAAAAACACGAAAGGGTTAAAATGATAAAATTAATAATAATAAATACTTAACAAACACGAAGTTTAATAGAAACATATAAATTAAGATTATGTACATATATGTATGTATATTCTACGAAAAATTTTATTATTTTGTGTGTTAGTTTTTTTTGCAATACAAAATTATGTAAAACAATTGTTTTCTGTAAAAATAATTAAAAGTTTTCATAAAAATACATATCTTTTAATTATTTTTTAATATCATTATTATAATTTCTTTTTAAACTTATAAATAATTTATAATGTTTATTTACATTTCTGTTTATAATAAAAATGCAAAAGTAATTAAGTAAATTAAGTAAATTTGTCGACAGGTGTATTTTTGCGTGATCTATACATGAAATATAAGGATCATCGGGTTTTTGGAATTTATGCATTTTTTAAACCCATCTTGGTGATTGCCGACTTGGATCTTATTCGAACGGTATTAACAAAAGAATTTACAAGTTTCCATGATCGTGGGATGTATACCAACGAAAATATTGATCCATTGTCTGCCAATTTATTTTTTTTACCTGGAAAAAAATGGCGAAAGTTACGTGCCAAAATAACACCTACTTTTACTACGGGAAGAATAAAGCAGATGTTTCCGATCTTGAAGAAATGTAGCGGAAAACTTTTAAAGAATCTAGAAAGTAAAGCACAGATGGGAGAATCCATCGAGATAAAAAATATATTAGCAAGGTAAATTGTTTAAAAAAAACTTATTTAAACTATTATAACTACTAGTACGATGATGACAAAATTCTTATAAAATTGAAAATAAAGTTATTATTACATTAGAACATTAGAAATAGAAAATAATAGCATTAAAACACAGTTTTTTTTTAATTTATGAACTATTGTTCGACGAAAAATAATTTTGTAAAATTATATTTTTAGAACAAAACATAATTCATAAATTCGTATTTGGTTGATTACTAGTACAAATAATTTTAAAAGTCTCTTGTGTGATACTCGAAATTGCATCAACAAGTTTTCGAATGGAAACAAAATTGACCAATTACATTGCTCAATTGATCAATTTGCTTAAAAACTATTGATTTTCTTTTTCTATTCGAAATATCTATATCTAATTGTATGTATGAAATAGTACAAAATACATTGCATTATTTACACACTGCACTGAGAAAAAAATTTACTAAAAAACAATAAATGCGTGTCAAGTTGTATGCAACGCATGATTTTCTAAAATTAAAGAAAATATTTTATTTTTTAGTAAATGTGTATACACTGAGAAAAATATTTACTAAAAGACAAAATATTTTCTTTAATTTTAGAAAATCATGCGTTTGCATACAACTGGACACGCATTTTTTGTTTCTTAGTAAATTTTTTTCTCAGTGTTAGCTCAGAAAGATATACGTTTTTTAATATTTAATTTTTATTAATAGGTATTCAATAGATGTAATTATGTCAACTGCTTTTGGTATCGAATCCAACTGCATTCAGGATCTATCTAGCGATTACTTTGTCCAGGGAAAAAAAATTTTTAAGCTAAATCCAATTTGGATTGCTTTGTTAATGTTCATGCCAAAAATTATGGACCTTTTTTCTATCCCACTCATTGACAAATGTATCTCCAATTTTTATATAAATGTGTTCAGAGAGAATGTAAAATATAGGCAAACTCATAATATTATTAAAAATGATTTTATGAATCTACTCATACAACTAATGGAAAAAGGTTACATTGACGATGACGATAATGAAACTATCAATATGTCAGGTTAATACACATATTTTATGTATACTTTTATATTAATATTTTTTTATATACATATATAATTTTATTTTATTAGGAACCACAAAGAAGATCACCATGTTGGAAGCTGCTGCGCAAAGTTTTGTTTTTATCGCAGCTGGTTTTGAAAGCTCCTCGACGACCGCGACATTCGCTTTATATGAATTAGCTCAACATCAAGATATACAAGATAAAGTTCGCGAGGAAATTGACGAAATATTGAAAAAGCATAACGATCTGTCTTACGACGCAATGAACGAAATGATATATCTGCATAAAATAATAAATGGTAAATATATTGCATTGTATTCAGATATACAATTTTTATACTTTGTTCATACTTTGTTTAAATATGACAGAAACTATGAGAAAATATCCACCTCTTCCAATGATGAATCGTGTTTGTACCGAGGAATTAGACTTACCGACGACAAATATTCGTGTGCCAAAGGGGACATTAATTACTGTACCGGTGCTTGGACTGCATCGAGATCCATCTATATATCCGGACCCAGATAAATTTGATCCTGAACGATTCAATAAGGACGAGATAGCAAAGAGACATCCGTACGCATATTTACCATTCGGGGAAGGCCCACGAAAATGCATTGGTAAGAATATAAATTAATTTATTAATACCTTATATGTATATATATATATTACATATCGTCTCTTAATTTCTCAGATGTTTATTTTTGAATATATTATGCAAAATCATTAATTATTACAAAATTAAACAGTATTACTCTTATATTATCTGATAGGACATTTTCTAGTTTAAAAGACACACGTTTACATTTTTAAAATTTTATTTTTAACTTTTGTTGTGTAATAAATGTAAAGGGGGTAAATACCTGAATTTAGAATTTTTTGTTTGGGCTTATAAACGGTTTAAAGGATTGAAACCACCCTTTAAAGGTAAAGACATTTTTGCTTTTTCTTGATATATCTCGTAAATTAAACGAGATATTAAAAAATATTTTATACAAAAAAATATTTTTCAAAAACAATTTTTTTCAAAAAATGAATAGAATAGTTAAATAGAAGTATTTATGCTGTAAAACTTTTGTATAAAACATCTTTTGATATTTTGTTTACGAGATACATCGAAAAAAGGCAAAAACCCTCAACTTTTAAAGGGTGGTTTCAATCCTTTAAACCGTTTATAAGTCCAAACAAAAAATTTCTAAATTTATGTATTTACCTCCTCTACATTTATGCCAAGTTTTATCAGAATTTTCGGGTTTGCGAGGTTTCCTTGTGAGTCTATAATATAATTAATTCTTGCCTTTAGTTCTTTTTCAATTCCATAAACATAGTTTGGTTGTAGTCCGGTATTCATTGTCGGTTTTTATATTTAAGATCATCTTAAATACTGTCTTAAAATGCTATCAACCAATCACAGAGTCGTATTAACATTTTAAGACATTGATTGAGATGATCTCGAAATAATATTCGACTATGAATACCGGCCGTAGATCTTCAAAATTGGCAGCGCTAATGTGAACTACATATCACATATTCATTGATTTTGAAACATTTAGTCTTCAACTAAAACTGTAATGTAATTTAATAATACTGATGCTCATGAGTATCTTGAAACACTGTAAAAAATTGAATGTGAAAAATTATGACTTACACACACACAAAGTCTTAAAAGTATCATGTGTTAATTAATTTTCAGGTGAACGATTTGGGTATGCACAAGTAAAAGTCGTACTGATTTGTCTTCTGGCCAAATACAGATTCAAATTTCATTCCCGGACTAGGGTCCCACTTTGTTTTAACGAAAGAAGTGCCGGTCTTACAGTAAGAGGCCATGTACACCTTATTATTGAGCAACGATAAAATAACTCGTGGTCAAATTAATTTCTTGTTTGAATATTTCATACATATTTTATACGTATTTTAAAGTAGTTTTCTAAATATTTATTCGTTATCAAATATATTATCATTTTGAATACAATAACTTAAACAGAGATCAATGAGTGCATTTTTATTGTAAGTGGTATTGTAAGTGTGGCAAAAAAGAGATCAAGTATTAATTTTTAACCACTGCTGTATATATTGCAATTGTCAATAATTATTTTCAGTTAATTTATATATATTATAAAATATATAACTTTATAAACCATATTTTAATCGCAATACATTTCAATATAATATTGTTATCGATGTGCTATTTTCCACGTTTACATTACAGTATAGATGCAATATTTCTATAATATTAAAACTAACTGATAATGTTACTAATATTGCAAATTTGTGCATTTTTAAAGAAAAACAGCCGAGTTAAATATTGAAAAAAAACACATTAATAATTTTACATTATTTCAGTATTGTTTAGACATCATAGTTTAGACATCATAGTTTATAGACGTAATCTTTTTACAATATTAATACTAACTAATAATGCTACCAATATTTTGCATTTTTTAAAAGAAAAACAGCCATGTTAAATATAAAAAAAAACACTAATAATTTTACACTACTTTAATATTATCTGCTTTTTTTGGAGTCCTTTCGGAGGCACGGCGGAACCAATTAATTATGCCTAATTCTATCTCTCTTATATTTATTATTTTTTATATGTAATTGCTACTTTTTGTTTTATTAAAAAATTTTTATTTTTTAAATATTTTTGAAAAAAAGTTATAAAGTAAAAAGTTAATAAAGTTATTAATCTCTTTCGATGAATTCAGTAAATGTTGCATATAATTTTTAATTTAAAGTAGTTTTGTACATATAAAAACTTTTAAAAAAATTAACATATATATATTAATAATGAATATATCCATTTACTTTATTTAATTCTTCTGAAATTAAATTTTTATAAGAAAAAAATAATAAAGGAAATATTTTAGCATAAAAATAATATTTTATATATTTATAAACTTAATTTTTAATTAAAATGTAATTTTTTTTAATTTAAAATTTTAATTTTAAAAATATTATATATAATTTTAAATAATCTGTATAAGAATCGACATTTTGTTAAAAATAAAACCAAGATAATTGATATGACTATTTAAAGTAAAATAATAAGTTTCGTAATACTCTCAGAATCAAACAAATTTTATCTTAAGAGTTTTTCTCATATAAATATGTAATTTGCCCTGTTGTATATATTTCTTATTTTATTGTTTTTAACTATATTATTTTTAATTTAATTTATTGCATAAATTTAACTCTATGTCAATTAATGTTTATACTTTTAAATATTATTGTTATTTTAATATTAACTTTAAATTTTTTTTTAATATGTTTATATTTAAACCGCGTTAAAGTGCTTGAACATCAAGTAGATTTTATTAAAACTTTAGTTCGCGTTGTCGCTGCTAAAACTATTACGTTGTGATGTGAACAAAAAATAAATTACTTTTTGCGGAAGATGACAGTGTACTTAAGTGTGAAATGGCAGATATTAATAACATTAAGTGCACGCGAGAAACGTATAAAAATGAAAAACTAGGCAGGAAACGCAGATTATAAATGTTAGCAGATTATAAATGTTCGGTTAAACAAAATATGAGTTAATAATATTTTTGGTGTAATATGTGTGTTTGTGGATGTATATGCGTGTATATTATATATAGATAAATAAAATTTATGTATAAAATTGCTGTATATGTATAGATTGATTGTGTATTGTGCGTCTATTGCGTGTGTATATATAATTTATGTACAGAATTGGTATGTATGTGTGTGATGTTATGAAGTAATAGTTTTTTGTAAAAGTGTGAGTGTTTAGTTTATATCATGAGATAGGTAGGACTCTTCTCTACTCTGATAAAACATTAATTCTGAAGAAGTCATGCTTTCCATGTAAGAAGCAAGGCATGCCTTCAGGTTGACATAATATCGGAGGAAAAGATGCGAAGTCTTAGCAAGAGCGGGACATATCGCATCTGAGAAGAATTTTAGTGTTGTGAATATTTTTGTATGTTTTGTATGTTGTTTGTAAAGTATGAGTGTTTGTATCATAAGATAAACAGGATTCTTCTCTACTCTAATAAATCATCAATTCTGAAGAAGTCATGCTTTCCGTGTAAGAAGCAAGGCATGCCTTCAGATTGACATAATATTGGAGGAAAAGATGTGAACTCTTAGCAAGAGCGGGACATATTACATCTGAGAAGTGATGTAAGTGAAATTTTTTTTATTTATATAAGTTGTGTGCGTGTATGCAAAATTTAGCGAATTGTTATGTGAGTGAATACGTGTTCTAATGCATTATATATTTATATACGCGCGTGTATGTATAAAATTGTATTGTGAATGGTTGTGTGAAATGTTGCATGATGCTGTGGTTACATTTTGGCTGTATTCCAAATTATATTGCAAGCACTGAAAATCTATAGTTCACATTATGTATACTATACATTTTCAGTACAAACAGTGAATTTTAGAATACAGCCATTATATGCTTGCATCAAATTTTTTAACCACACCGGATATTATATAAATAGGTATCCGACAGTCCGCAGTCTGCAAAGTGGGACGGAAAAATTTGTTGCAATTTTATTAAAATATTAAATACTAGCTATGCCCTGCCACGCGTTGCTGCGGCTCTCTATTCTTATGCTACATTTTTTTCAAATTTTCTTTGCTTTCGTTGTTTAACTTTCAAGAGCCTTGCTTTACTGTTGCTCTTTTTATTTTATTTTTGAATAAGCATTTATCTATCTTTAATAAATCTAATTCATTTATTCACGTACTTCTAACTTACTTTATTTATTTATTGCCTATGGCATTGTATTCAATTAATTTGTTTCTATTTATTGTTTTGTATTTTTATTATAATGTAATATAAATCTTATTGTAGAGACTATAAAAAAATGCTAGATTTGGAACACTTATTTTCTAAATTTTTGTAGTTTTTTAGAATTTTGTAGAAATTTTTCCGCCAGAGATGTCTAAAATAATTTTTATATAAGACGTCTCACAGATGTCATAAATTTGATAAAATAGGACGTCTATAAAACGTCATAAATAAAAAAAATTAAACGTCTTTTAGACGTCTTAAAACGTCTTAAATCGGGTCATAAGACGCCTTAAAGATGTCTTTCTGATAGTTTTATATTCTCTGGGATTATGCCGTTTTAACAACAAGAGTCGAATCGAAGCGTCCTTTTGGGTATGAGTACCTACTATTACTAAGTTTTTTTAGGAAAGGGAGCCAAGCTTTACCTATCACCAGTTTTGTACCTGCACAAGTAAAAAATTTTGCTTGTTTCCTTTTGGGATCAGTGTACAGACGGAGAGTTAAAGAACATTTTTGTTTTTTTTTTAATGTTTTGTTTTAGAGTGTAACCCTATGTTCGATCAATACTGTCGCTGATATTGATTGGAACCCGGTACCATCGGAAACCAAATAAGAAATCAATATTCCTCTATTGTTCGTCGCATTCCATTGTTTTAAATTTTTAGAAATTCGAGAAATATCCACTTATTCGTCTCCAGTTGGTTTTCACCATTATGATGTAAAAAAATGCGGTATGCCTTTCGAAAGCTTAAAGGTATAGGACGCGATATATCCACGTTTCGGTGATTTTCAAAAACTATAAATGATAGTAAATTATAAATTTATGAAAAACAATTTGTAAAAATTTCAATTTCTTGTTGAAGCATCGAGCAGTAACTTTTAAACAAATGGAATTTTCAAAATTCTGACGACTGCATCTGAAAGAGAGCAATCCCGAAAATATAAGAAATAACCTTAATACATTTTTTTCGCTTTAACATAAGAAATTATGGCAATAAAATTGCATAGAAAAAGTGTCTATTTGGTCCTTAAAGGGTTAATATGTTCACGCGTACGTAACAAAAGTATTCACATCTATTTTCCTTCTGATAATTTTAACGGTTTGTCTAACCGTGATTGGTGAAATTAGCCCTAGCCCTTAGACGTATTGAATCATATTGAATAACTCCGGAAAATCTTTGCACCGGACGAACTACCGAGCAACACACACACACACACACACACACACACACACACACACACACACACACACACACACACACACACACAACCGATGTCGATGTCAAAACCAGTGGTGCAAGTTTTGGGCCGCCAGCATTTCGGGTGCTCCGCCGAGCGCCCAAGTCGGTCGCGTATGTACTTCAAGTCTCTTCTTCTTTTTTTTCTAAGTCCCCAATTGGATATCCGACCCAAGCAGAGGGTCACAGTACCATGATTTAGCCGGGTCAAAGACCCTAAATTAGTCCGTAGGGAAATGGACTAACTTACCTTGAATCTCCGGCCGGCTCGGCCGCTCTCGTCGCGTCTGTCGCAAGTCGGTTATTAGAAAGACAGAGAAGGAGAAAAAGTATTCGATGGCACTCAGCGGTGCTCGGCGTAGTATCTGAGATGCTGGCGGCCTTAGGTGGTGGCGAGGCGGATTAGTGAAGCATTAGTGAAGCAGAGAATACCGCGTACTAATTGTGGACTAATATTTTGTAAACGGAACAATAACTGTGCGGGTCGTTACATAATTGTAATAAAAAAATCCTTTCTAAAAGTAAAAGGATATATACTGTTCTTTTGGTAAACTTTTAACTCGACGTGTTCGTAAGTGACCTGTGTTCCGAGAAGTCCGGCAGCGTGCCCGAAAAAAATAGTGATCCTTCAACCCCAGGATCACAAAAAATTTTTTCGCTGGAAGAGAGAAAGGCCTGCGAGAAAACACATGCTGCAGTGCGCTACACTTTTGGACGTTATTGTAAGAAGAGAATTACCAGTAATATTTTAAAAATATATATCAAACATTATGTCATAACGTTTAATAACATTAAAAAAATATATTAATAAATGTTTTTAAGATATTTCAATAATATTAGGACAGCAATATTATTAAAATTACTTAATGATATTGCTGTCTTAATATTATAAAAATATTAATTTTAAAAACATTTATAAAATATTAAGTTACAATTAAATATATTTTATAAAGTCCTTATGATAAAAATCAAATAATAGAGAAACGGACAAATGAGCCAATACTGAATATTGTTATATTAATGTATTATATCTAACAAATAAACATTTTGATTTGTAATCAGATTATTATTAATATTAAAATACGAACATAAAGCACACAGATAAATAAGACATAATTGAAGTCGGAAAAGAATTGACATGTAACAATTTTCTTTCAATAATAGTTAAAATAAACGGTGTAATTAGGGAAGATCTATAAATAAGAACGTCCTGTAACAAATGTCAAAGTTGAAAAAACGTAGGTGCCAAGGACAATAAAATTCGTTACACATTCCATTCCTTGCGATGTAAAATGGACTATAAATATGACCGATTTCTTAGTATTATGTGTTTGATGTATAAATAAATTGTTAAACGAGATAGAGAAACAGTAAATCAAACTTAATACTTGCTTGATTATATTGTAGTTAAAACGTATGCTCAATAGATGGAAAGAGAACCAATAATTTAAATAAGCGCGTTATTAATTACTCCAAAGAGCACACAATATTTTTTAAACGGTTTTTAAATATTTATTTTTAATTATTTTTACATTATTAGCATTTATTGTACAAATAATATTTATTAAACATTTGTTTTATATTAATTATTTATTTCAAATAATGAATTAGAAAAAATATTTATAAAACGTCAATTTAACGTTGATTTAATATTTATAAATTATTAATTTTTATAAAAAATAATGATTTAAGAAAATTATTTAAGTAATATTTATTTAATATTTATTTTATATAAATTATTTATTTCAAATAATGATTTAGAAAAAATATTTATAAAATGTTTATTTAACGTTCATTTAATATTTAAAAATAATTAATTTTTTATTAAAAATAATAGTTTAAGAAAATTACTTACGCAATATTTATTTAATGTTTATTTAATATTTATTTTATATTTAAAAAAATATCTAAAATAAAACTTAAAAAAATATTTATTTAATATTAATTTAATATTTATATTTTAATCGTTAATTATTTAAAATAATGATTTAGGACAAATATTTAATTAATATTTATTTAATATATTGACTTTACATTTTAATAAAACGTTTAAAATAATATTTACGTAACATTACTTATTTAATGTTTATGTAATATTTATTTTATCTTTAAAATAATATTTAAAGTAATACTTTAAAAATATTTTTTAAATATTAATATAATATTTATGTTACAATGATTAATTATTTGAAATAACAGTTTAGGACAAATATTTATATAATGTTTAATTTATATTTATTGAATATTAATTTAACAATTTAATAAATTGTTTAAAATAATATTTATATAACAATTCGCGCCGGAGTACACGTTAATTTTATTAAAACGTAATATTTTATATTTATTTATCTAATATTGATTTAATATTTAAGTTACAATAATAATAATAATTTATGACAAATATTTATATAATATTTAATTAATGTTTATTTATTATGGAACATAACGACGAATCTCTGGAGTATATGGATGCGGTAAACCCTCCGCCATCGGGGAGGGGGGGACTAGGTCGAATTAACTATAAACAAGCCATTAGAGACATGAGGGAGAGAGAAAGAAAGCTCAGCCAGTGGACCGATCTGCTGGAAAATATGTTGTGCCAACTTACGAGTACCCTGTCCAACCTCCGCTGTAACGACCCCTCCCTTTTCCCCGATAAATCCAAACCGAACATTCCTTCGCCCCTGCTCCATTCTACCTCCATGCATACTCCGCACATTTCGGCAGGTTCTCCCTTCGTGACGAACACCTTCACTTTTGCGTCCTAAATTATATTTACGAGAAACGCTTGAACTAGTCCCGAAATACGACGGGTACAATATCCCCGTGTGATAATTCGCCAGGGCCCGTAAGAGAGCGAGGAAAACTGTGCCGTTAGTTGACGAAGCGCTATTTGTTCGAATGCTACGTAATAATAATCGCATCACGCGTACATGGCCGTGGAAGACGAGATCCATGCAACCGTTGATAAAATCCTGGACGTGTTGAAACGCACTTTCGGTCCGGGAAGGAACGCGAATTATTATCGTGGTCAACTAAGCATGACATACAAAAGGCTTAACGAGCATATTCCCAGCTAGCAAAATGACGCAAACTTTGCGCGAAGTTTGCCGCAAACTCGAGCAAACCTTTGTAACAAAATTACGACAAGGTGTGTCCGCATTAAGCTTAGCTTTTGCTAGCAAGGCTTGTTGTAAATAGTATGACGCATATTTTATGCAAATAACAGGGTAAAATTTGCTAGTAAAGCATAACAACAAATTTGTAGCAAGAACAAGGCAAACCTTGCTGTACACAATATGATAGCAAATTTGTGGCAAGAATAGAGCAAACCTTGCTGTACATAGCATGATAGCAAATTTGTGGCAAAAACGAGGCAAACCTTGCTATGCACAATATGATAGCAAATTTGTGGCAAGAACAGGACAAATATTGTCGAAATTTAGATCAACAAAAATGATTATTAGACTGAAATATTAGACTGATTAGTCCAATATCAAATGTGAATGGTGCAATCATACTTGGTTCTCTGTTCTCGACGAGCCCCTTTTATTAATCCAGTAGATAAATCTTTTTCACGAGAAATGCGCCATCTCGAGATAGATAGTAAAGTCAGAAATAAAGTTTAAAACCCGATAATTGAACCCTGTTATTTGCATAAAATGTGCGTCATACTATTTGCGACAAGCCTTGCCAACAAAAACTAAGCTGTTTACGGACACACCTTGTTGCAATTTTGTTGCGAAAGTATGCTCGGCAAGTTTTATTTTGTTCTTGCTACTAATTTGCCGTTATTCTGTGCTTAACAAGATTTCCTGTTTCTGCCATAAATTTATTGTCATGTCGTGTAGCAAGGTTTGCTCTGTTATTTGCTTAAATTTTGCATTTTTATCGTGTCGGAACAAATCTTGTAATTTCTATACGTAATATTTATGTACAAGTCTTTCTCTGTTATTTGCAGCATCGTGTGATGAAAACTTTTGCCGTAAATTTGCTCGAAACTTTTAGAAAACAAAGCAACAGACAATTACTTGTCATAAAATTGTTGTCAAAATTGAAACAATCCTTGCTGTAAAGCTTTTACGATATGTGATTTTAACAGGCCTGGCTAGCTGGGTTTTTGACTATATCGGGCGCGTTAAGGATCTGCATACCGCGATTATCAAGGGCGATCAGAGTAATCTCACTGAATCTCACAGAGTACCCTCACTGAATCGAAAATCTCGTCGACTCCTTTGCCCTCGAGGTATTTTACGAGGGGCTTTCGCGCGAATACCGGATCGAACTTCGTGCTGAGGGCTAATTTTTCTGACGCTTGCAACAAGATAATAGTGATTGATAAGAGGCTCGAGAGGGAGGAGGCTCGTTGCCGCACGATGCTACGAATTCTCTCACGTGGGATCTACTAATCCTTCTAATTTCTCTTATTTCACGCACTCCCACGCGGGATTTACTAATCTCCCTGACTTTTCTAATTCCACTCATTTCCATGCGGGATCCTCTAGTTTGCCGACGCATAACGTGCCGGCGCAATCCCGTCTAGAAGCGCTCTTGCAACATCCCCTTTCCTCGACAGATTTGCGCTATCCAACTTTTCTGTAATTGCGATCTCGTTATCCACTACAGCAATAAAAATATACAATGTAACAAATATTACTCCGTGCGTTAGTGCTAATCTAAATAATAGACAGCGTGAACCATGCGATTTGCCTTTGATATCAGAGAACGACGCTAAACCTATTAAAATACAAGAAATTCTAAAATTGTTACGACTTGATTATTTAAACTTGCTTGAAAAGGAAAACATAGTTAAATTAGTTGAACTATGTCACGATCGTTTTTACCTACCCCATGAATTTTTGGGGAAAACTTATGTGATGTCCCACAAGATCGTAACCACCGGCTTACCAATTAATACGAAACAGTACCGCTTTCCACACATACACCGCAAAAAAATACACGCGCAAGTGAGCCAGTTACTAGACAAGGAAATTGTGCGCCCGTTAACGTCCCCGTACAACTCTCCTATCTGAATCGTGCCGAAGAAGCCTGATTTCGCGAGAAATAAAAAGTGAAGGATGGTGATAAATTACCGATGCCTGAACGAAAAAACGGTAGCAGACGTCTATCTGCTACCAAATATCAGTGACATTCAAGATCAACTTGGTGGAGCAAAGTACTTTTCTATACTGGACCTTGCTAATGGATTTCACCAGATACCAATAGACGCTGAGAACGCTTGCAAAACTGCCTTTCCCACCACTCACGACCATTATGAGTTTACGCGAATGCTTTTCGGCTTGAGAAACGCACCAGCGACGTTCCAACGACTTATGGATCAAATATTAACTGACCTACAAGGTAATGAGTTCTTTGTGTATATGGACGATATCGTCGTCTACGCCAGCTCCCTGCGCGAACACGACATAAAAATGTCTAAACTAATAGCTCGACTACGATCGGCTAATTTAACGTTACAAGTTGACAAGTGCAAATTCTTTCGACATGAAGTGGTTTACCTTGGTCACATAATGAGGAAGGACGGTCTCCGTCCAGATCCACAAAAAATTGCCGCAGTCAGGAAGTTTCCTGTTCCCCGGAACCTTAAGAACATAAGACAGTTTTTGGGCCTTGCCGGAGGCGTTTTATCCCAAACTTCTCCAAAATCGCGAGCCCACTATCCAACATGCTGAAAAAAACCGCAACCTTTTCGTGGAATGAAAAGACGCAAAAATCGTTTGAACTACTTAGAAGATTATTGTGCGAAGAGCCGATACTACAATTCCCAGATTTTAGAAGAGCTTATCCTCACTACCGATGCCTCCGATTATGCTATCGGTGATGTACTGAGTCAAGAGACCTTGGCCAAAATTTACCCATTTCATACGCATCTAGAATGTTAAACGCTGCAGAGAAGAATTATTCGACGATTGAGAAAGAACTATTAGCAATCACGTACTGTGTTAAACATATTAGGCCCTATCTATACGGGCGCAAGTTCATCCTGGTCACGGATCATCAACCCCTAACATGGCTGCACCGTGTCAAGAACCCTATATCGTGACTCATGCAATGGCGACTGAAGTTGGAAGAATATGACTACCATATTGTATATAAAACTGGCATAAGTAATGCAGTCCCCCTGTCTCGCAATCCTGTTTCTACTGTAACCCATGCCTCGCTTTATCTCATCCTGAAGAAACTCCGCCTTAACTCAGACCAAACTTGAGAAGTTCTTGAGGACGACGGTGACAATGAGGACAAGCCACGACAGAGGAAGAAATTCTCCAAGAATACCACAAGAGTCTCAGACTCAACGACTGAACTAACTAATTCTGAAGAGCCTCTTTCAGTCACTCAAAACAATTCCTCTCCCTTCCCTCCACACATTGCTTTGTCATCATTGGGACTAGAAGCTGGAACCTCCACCTCTGCGTCAAATCGACACCTCTGCATCGTTACAGTTTGAAGTCGCAGAAGAAGGTTAATATAAACGATTCATCCTGTATATATCATTATTGGATCGCAGTGGTAACATCGTCCTTATGGTTACGGAAACCCCTTTTGCAAGGGAGCTCAGGAATATTATGACGCTGGAAGACTGCCTCTGCTAATGATCTCACACTGGGAAGAGCAAGAGTATATCCAGCAGCTAGCCCTAATTGTCATATCATTGCGCTACCAACGAAAGAGCGATTGCATGTATCCATGGAAATGCCAATGTTAATTGAGAGCCTCTCCTCGCTACTGGACGTGATAACAGAACCTAGACTACATAGTCTTAGTCTACGATACACAGACCGACTGGAAGCCATACCCTGGTGACAAATGCAATCATTGTTGGAGGAGGCGATGAAGGATCCAATGGCCATAACCATATGCCACGGATCTGTCACCACGCCACCTGCGGAACAGTGTTTGCCCATTATCAAAGAATACCACGAATCTACCCCTGGCGGTCACAGGGAGTGACTAAAACTTATCTACAAATCAAACAGCATTTTGCCTGGAAGAACATAAAAAGGAATGTCCAAGATTATATCAAAAATTGTCGCTTTGTCAAGAGCTTAAGCTTGTATGGAAGAAGACTCGCCAACCAATGATCCTCACTGATACGCCTGGACGTGCCTTCGATAAGGTCGCATTGGACATTGTGGCCCATTCCAACGCACCAGGGGAAATAATTACGTGCTCACTATGCAGGACCTCCTTACTAAATATTCTGTTTACGCTCCGATCGGCGATACGATAGCCGAAAGGGCGGCAGCTGCGTTCATTGATAACTTT
>NC_050476.1:16533114-16674565 GCF_013373865.1 Monomorium pharaonis | reverse complement strand
TTGAACATAAAAAAAGATAGAACGATGCTTGTGTCAATTGTGTTTTGTGTTCTCTAAAAGAAAAGCAGCCTAAGATCGGTTTCTTCCAACATGGATAAGCTTTATTCTTGAGTTAATTTACTTGTTATCTCATTCTAGTTCAAAAATTAGAAAAAGATAGATAAAGGTCAAGTATTAGAACCGAGAAAGTTGATCTACGTTGGTAGAAAGGTAGGCCTAAGCCGAGGACCGGTCACCGAATTAAGGTATTTTGAAGCCCGAGGTTATTGACTCCATGGAGGCCCTTTGACGAAAATAAAATAGCTCGTATGAGACCCTGTAACAAACAAGGCTCGGGGCTATAGTTCCCCTTAGTTCCCCCCCTTAATCCGAGCCTGCCTAAACCTAATAGAAGAGAAGATGGTAATATGGCCAGTGCAGATAATATGGCCACTCATATTATCTGCACTGGTCATATTATCATCTTCTCCTCTATTAGGTTTAGGCAGGCTCGGATTAAGGGAGGGGGAGGGGAGTTAATGTCAAATAAGCTTTTTATCAGTTATTAAATAAGCTTTCATTTGAGAATGTGTTATTACTTTATTATTTATTATATTTTATTACAATATAAATGTATTTTTTACAAAAAACAAAAACATCTTTTGAAAAGTCAACTTTTTAATAGAAATTATATTAGATACATTGCATAGTATAACAGTAAAGTTATACATCACAGTTTTATTATTTAACATTATATTAAAACTTAATAATCAAAGTGAAATAATTTTATGTTGTAACATAAAAATAAAAGTTTCTCGGCATTTTTTCCCAATAAATTACTGCCTCTATCTGCATAAATCTGTCCAGCAGAGCTAAATAGTTGTTCGCTTACTACAGAAGTCTGTGGAGCTGATGAATATTTATTTGCAGCTTTTTGTAATTGTTTGAATGAAAACGGATAAGAGATAAGAGATGGTGCAACCGCTGGCGGCGCTGACAGCCGACAGTTTTCGGCTGACACCGAAATTTACTCTTAATTTCGGCTAAAACCGAAATCAAGCCGAAATCTTGATTTTTGGCCGAAACTAGCCGTAACCGAAACCGAAACCGAAATTTCGGTCGGACTTTATAATAATATCCACACATATTTAATCATGTATATTTATATATAAATTAAAATAAACAAACACGAGGAAAGAATAATTATTAAATACTTTTACATTACATGTTTCTTTCTATATAATTTAAGATTATCTTTTTTTGCAACTTTATATACATTACTATTTTTGCTTGTTATAAAATGTTGTTATAAAAAAGTTAAGAAAAAGAATAATATTAAATGTTATTGCAGGACTTCGAATCTCTTTTTCTCCGTTGATACCGTTATGCTTACTTCCACCAGTATTTCCTCTCCGTTTCGTACGCGTGACGTAAGCGTCATATATTCATCGAAAAGGAGAGAAGTAGAAGTACGTTTGTTCACATTAATAGAGCACGATTTTTCTACAAACGTTAATTCGGAAATGCGTATCAAGGCAAGTAAAATCAAGTTTTGTACAATAATTCTAATAAAGTCTATAAAGCTGACACAGCCACTTTTTAGTACGATCGAATAAAACTTACATAGAAATTTAGTGCTCTTTTGTTGCTAATTAGTTGCTCCATTTCCGATTTTGTTACTCCAGCCGATTCGTAAAAAATAGAGGCTGTGCCAACTAAAAATTAAATAAGCACAATCCAAAAAAGATCATTTTTTGTAATTAAACAAATGCGATGGATTTCTTTAGATCTAATCAGTTGCTAATTAGTTGCTCTATATTCCTAAATTTTTGCTCTATTATTAAACCCCGAAAACCACCTCCAAAGTTACCCTATACCAATAAAACGTTCTAAAATTATAAATAACCACATATATAGAATGATAACGGTTCCTCGGTTTTATTGCTCGCAATTCTAATTTTGTTTTTCCATCCCTATTAATTGAAAACCACTCCTCTCCACTTCACATTAGCACAACACCCTAAAACTAAAAATAGAAGCTATATCTCGACTGGCTGGCGATAAGGCTTAATCGATTTTGTTGCTCGCAGTTTATAACAATTCCGATTTTGTTGCTCCATCCCTATCGATTGAAAACTACCTCTAGCCACTCCACATTTATTAGCACGACACTAAAACTGAAAATAGTAATTATATATCGATAGCGCTTCATGGATTTTGTTGCTTGCAGTTTATAACAGCCACTTTATTGCAATAAACAATTAGCAACAAATTCTAAACTTGCATATCCTTCCAGCAACAAATCAAAAAAGACTGTAATACCAAAATTAATCGAGCAACAAATTCTGGAAAGATACTTTACTCTTGAACGCATCTCACCACAACCACCCTTTCAGCCAGTTTTTTGCAATAAACAATTAGCAACAAATTCAGAAACTGCATATTCTTTAAGCATCTAAATCGAGAAAGACTTTAATACAAGTCAAAATTAGTCGAGCAACAAATTCTGTAAGTGTACTTTGCTCTTGAACGCGTCCCAGCACAATTAGGGATGGTTTTCAATTGATAGGGGTGGAGCAACAAAATTGGAATTGTTATAAATTGCGAGCAATAAAACTGAGGAACCGTTATCATTTGATATATGTGGTTGTTTATAATTTTAAAACGTTTTGTTGCTATTATGCAACAAAATTTGGTAACTTTGGGGATGGTGTTTGGGGTTTACTAATGGAGCAAAAAATTCAGAGCAAAAAACAATAAATCTTAATTTTAGAAAAACTTGTTAGTTTTAGCAACATTCCGATAGTCATTGCTAGTATTAAAAATCTATATTTGTACTGCGTACACTATAGATGTATTTTATCTTTCTTCCGTCCTTTTATAACCGGTATTTTGATAGTTTTCTTGTTTGTATTATTTGTTGTACTATTTTTGTACTTCTATTTCTTTTTTCGCTCCCTTTTCTTTCTCTATCTTTCTTTTCTATTTCCATCTATTTCACTTTTCTCCTAGCCAAGGTCTGTAGACGAGAGAGGTAGGAAGGTCTTTCCATCCATATTTACATATCTGGCTCCAACATGGCCTGGGCCAATACGATGTATCAATTCCACCTTTCCCACATTCTACTTTTACTGCTACTCAATCTTCTCGTACAACAAATACTACACATACACTTTATAGCTCCAAAATGGCGTTCATGCAAAGACCTTGCTTTTCCTCTCGTCGTTCATCTACAGACCTTGGGTAGGAGAAAGTAGAAGAGAAAGTTAGGAAAACAAAGAACCTAAAGTAAAAAAAAACAGTGTTACGTCCGGCAGACTCCAGGATTTCCCTTCGTCAAAGAAACAAATAATTTACAAAAGAAATTCCGTTTCAACGGTCTCCGATAATTTTTTATGCGTTTAGGATTAGTCTGTTAGAAACGTGGTGACAAACATGGATGGACGAAACGACCAATTTTGACTCCTTTTGAATATTGAATCAACAAATAATAAATTCTGTAGATAGAAATTCAAAAACAAACATGGAAATTCAGAAACAAACATTTAAGCAAAGTTTCACGTTTCCTCACAAAAAAATGAGCAATAAAGTACCTAAACATAAGCAAAAAATAAATAACCATTTCCTCCATCTGCAAACCATACCGTAGCACGTCTAACACGATAGAAAAAATTATTTATCTCTTAAACCCAAAGGGAAGATAACCTACGCGATAGGTCGGATCCCTTCGATAAAATTGAAAGAATGTGGGAGAAAACAGAGAAACTTTCGACAGATTATTCAACATATGATTGGGCAAAGAGGAAAAACTATTTCTTTAATAAGAAAACTTAGAATTCACCCACCACACAATCCTAAAAAAGAGTCCTACAGTTAGAACATTTGAACCACCCACATCTGGATCCTCCCTCTGTAAGCCTCTGTATATATAATACTAAATCTTGAAGAGAGTAGTGAGTTGTGAGTTTAGTAACGTTTAGAGTTTTTAGAGTTAGTTAGTTGGTCAATGAGTAAGAGAGTTGTTGGTTAGTCAGTTAGTTCAGTTAATAATAGAAATAATCATGTAGAATCAGTGCGTGAATAAACTTTAGTGCCTTTCTATCCGGTCAAGAAATCCCTTTGATTCCGACAGATTTGCTCGAAAACCAGGAATGAATAAGTTCAACAATCATAATTTCTTTTGTTTTTTACGTTACTCATCTGCTCCCTTCCGTTTTAATTCTTTAAGACACCCTCCTATTATTTATAAATAATTCCCTCACACTTACACGAACCTGAGGCTCCCGTGTGCGAATCTCAAGTTCCCGACACCACCTCACAACCTTGAGGAACCCTCGTGTGATCCTCAGGATATCCCGTCATCATTCCCCAACCCTGAGGAACCCTTGTGTGATCCTCAGATATTCCGACACCATGCCATAATCTCGAAGAACCCCCGTGTGATCGTTGAAACGTTCCCGCTCCTCCTGCTTCTCTTACTTGTTCCTCGATCAGTTCCCCAAAACTCAAAAATGTTCCATCCCCACTCTCTCCCACGTTATTCTTCATCCTCTTACTATTTTAAGTATCTCTGTTTTCCTCATGAAACCATTTAGTAAACCCTTCGTCTATTTCTTTGCTCCGCGTTCACCGTTAATACTATAGAATTAAAAAAAAAAAAAAATCTTTTTGTTTCCCTTTCTCCGCCCACCACATACTTATATAATATTTGTACAACTATACATATATATACTCACTATGCGTTTAAATTTGATTATACCGTTATTGCAAAATTGTCAAACCACGACTTCGGCGCTTATTTGCTTATTTGTATCTTTTTATTTTCATTTTTATTTGTTATTAGAATAAATACTTTTGTTAATTTTATGTAAACTTCGTCATTTATTTAAGTTTCAACGACCTCGCCCCTCCCGAACAAAGGCTGCACCTGGTCCGATCCCGAATTAAAGCGATTCAATTCGTTGACTCAAAACTTGGACCGACGGACGTACGACTCGAAACGGGTTATAGCGGGCTTATCGACACGTTGACCTGTATTTTTGAGTCATAAAAAGTGCGTTCGACCCGAGGCACCTACACTCTCTTAATCTGTGTGCCCACGGGAATTCTACACGTTTTGTTACGTTCTTCCCTGCCTTACCTGTCCTTCCCGAAATATCCTTTCTACCAAATAAAGAGTTAATTCCTATAAGGCTGGACGTAATAACAGAATTAAAATAATGAATGACAGAAATGGGTCCTTCCGCCTTTAGTGTTGGTCCCCTGTCTTTCTCTTGCGATCACTGTTCTCTCTCTATCTCTCTCTCGCTTTTTTCCTTTCTCCATCACCCTTCCTATGCTCTTTTCGCCTCTTTGCCGCTCGTTAGTGTCGTCATTGTGTTGTTACCATCATCGTATACATACTATTGCAATATTACACGCAACATTGTATACTACTGCCTGTTGAGAAACCGAATTGAAAAACAGAACTGAGTTGAGTAATTTATTTTATACAAGTTTTCGAAATCAAAGATTTGTATTAAGCTTCCCCTTATCTTATACAAAAATAGAATTACTTTCCGTATAACAATTATTTATATAATACTTTTGTAATAAAATATGTATGCTTTTAAATATATATATCATATAAATTATATATATATATATATATATATATATATATTCGTTTTGTTCTTATTTCTCTTTGTTTTACACACTTTTCAAATAATCGTAATCTTTTTCTTTTGAAATAATGTATATTGTGTTATATATTGTTACAGGAAAAAAAAATTCAAACCATTGGAGGAGCAACTGCGATTAAACATTTAACCAATTGTTTGGTCACTTTTCTTAGAAATAGATTGGCAAAAAATTTAACATGGAACAGATTAAGGAAAACTGAAGGAATAAAAGAATTATTTTTTTCCAATATTATTATTGGTAATCTTATACGCTTTAGTTTTTTAATAAAAAATAAATAACTTGGTATTAATTAAAAAAAATAATTTTAAACTTGAACTTTTCAAGCACAACGTTCGACGAATTGACCAGGAAGTTCTCAAAATGGCTAAGAAAAACGGGAGATATCGATACCATCTCAAGTTGGGGAATGAAACCTAAATATAAAATAGTACTTTATATACGTTAACATATATAATATACAAAATATAATTATGTAATTTTATATTATATTGTATTATATGTATATATATATTTATCAGATTTAAAATTTTATTTACATCACTTTTTTCTCATAAAACAAATTTAAAAAAGTATTAAGAATAAAAACATGTCTATAATGCAACTGTAAAAGACGATTAAAAGATGTTGAATAATATGTGCTGTCTGGGTAAGACCGCTTTCTAATAAAACACTTTATTGGTAAGTATCTAGGACCGGATATTATTGCGGTCTCTCTTCCCCTTCCGATCTCAATCGGATTCCCTTTCCAAACGTAGACCGGTTCTCTCCCGCCTCTATATACCCTATTACTACACGGAGAAAATTTTCTCTTAAAAATTACCTTGAAAATTCCTGGTAATTGTGAGACAACGTAAACCTTGAAGAATTTTACCATACTTTTAACAAAATTTACTAAAATTTATTAAAATTTTAATAAAATTTTAATAAAATTTGGCAAAGTTTTAGTAAATTTTTTTAGAAGTATAGTCAAATTTACAAAATTTTAGCAAATTTTATTAAAATTTTAGTACATTTTGTCAAAGTATAGTAAAATTCTTCAAGGTTTACGTTGTCCCACAATTACCACGATTTTCAAGGTAATTTTTAAGAGAAAATTCTTTCCGTGTAGTATAGTGTCATATTGTGTTAATCAGTTAGCACTATATATAAGGCGTTCGACGACTATTGATGTTAGCTTTCGATTGCGACCACTTCGATTAAAATTGGTACACTCATTTCTGAGATCTCGTAATCTCTTGCGCGAAAAAGCTCACTTGATTTATTTTCCAGATTCACATGTACACACACACACGCAAAGCCGGTTTGTCCCCTTCCAGGGGCTTCACAATATGCCTACTATTTTATAAAATTAAAATATTAAAAAAATTATTTTGTAATGTAAATGGTAAATATTGTGAAAATAATAAACGTGAAAAAATCTAATAAGTTAATAAAAATGAAATAAATATATAACATAAACAAATACATGATATATGTATATGATAGAGAACTTCGAGTTTCTTCTATCGTTAATACATTCTAAGTCACTGAAAATCTGTCGTAATTAATAGTGCAATTAAAGGTAAAAGAAACTGTAAGTTTTCTATGGTTATGAAAGAAAATCCTTCGTTGTGTTAACAATACATGATGTTGAACATTAATTTTTAAGCATAATTATCGTCGCATCGCGCCTAAGCTATCGTGAAATCGTTACATCAAGAGGGAATATTTTTCTGTGTTATTACAAAGAGTGTAACATACTATGGATAAGTATTTCGCGCATTTTAGTATGACACCTCTCTCTCCCTCCCCCCCCTCACTCTCTCTCTCTCTCTTTCTCTTTCTCTCTCAAGTACTACGTAGTACACAAATACAATAAATGTTACCACGTTTAACAACATCTTTAGTTTGCATTATTCTACTTTCATTATGTGTAATTTGAATAAAATTTTAACAATTATCATTTCTTTACATTTTTAGTGTTAAACACGATCGAAGAAAAAAATTAGCAAAAATTATCACTAAAACTGCGATAAATAATCAGCACGATACTTTCTCTTTGAGCGTCGTATCGTGTTTAATGTTAAAAATGTTAAAAAATAGTAATCTTGTTAAAAAAATTTTATATGACATATAATGAAACTCAAATAATATTGATTGGAACAGTTGTTAAAAATGACATTTATCGTGTTTCTGTAAATACTTTAGAGGGAAAGATATTTTGCTAAATTCGTGAAATACATCTTTTTATCTTTGTCTTTTTAATATAAAAATTGCAGCAACGTTCTGCTTTATTTTTATAAAAAACTCTGGAATTGCAAAAGTGTTAGTGAAATTATCTTTTTGATATTAAGTAAGTCACATTTCAAGACAATACGAAAAATATAAAAATTTTACGGTTTGTTCTATTATTAAGTTTGAATTTTCGTATAAAATTTTGAATTCTGAATTATTAATTATTGAATTTTTTATTTACTCTTGACTCGTATGTAAAATTGAACTTTGTACTTTTTTTTGCGCGTGTGTGTGATAATTTTTGATAGATAACTTTTTAACGAATAAGTGAATACAAGTAAATTTTTGCAGCGATATTTTTTACATTTTAATATAATTTTACATTTTAATGTAAGAAATTTAATTTAAATCGTAATGCTACTTTTATATGGAATTTACAATTTATACAAAAATTTAAACGTAATAATAGAACAAACAAACCGTAAAATTTTTATATTTTTCGTATTGCTTTGAAATGTGACTTACTTAATATCAAGAAGATAATTTCACTAACACTTCTACAATTCTAGAGTTTTTTATAAAAATAAAGCAGAACGTTGCTGCAATTTTTATACGTCATTTTTAACAACAGTTCCAATCAATATTATTTGAGTTTCATTTTTACGTCCAGTGGACTTAACGTTTTTCTTCTCGTTGTCCTTGTAAGAAAAATAATTAAGAGGAATCGTATTCTAACGGTCGCCGAGACCAAGAAATGTTTGCAGAGAATCGCTCTATCGTCACGCACAAGTTCGTGAGATGTAGCGACAATTTAAAATTTTATTTTTAATCATGTATTGTTAACACAACGAAAGATTTTCTTTCATAACCATAGAAAACTTACAGTTTCTTTTACCTTTAATTGCATTATTAATTATGACAGATTTTCAGTGACTTACATTGAATTAACGATAGAAGAAACTCGAAGTTCTTTATCATATACAAGAGAAAATCCTTTGTAGTTAACCATACTAACGATACTTGACATAACATTGATCTCTAATTACCTATAATTACCGTAGAAGTCGCATCGAATAATTCATTCTGAAGTCCTTAGATCAAACGTGAATATTTTTCTATCGTTATTTTACAAAGAGTGTATATTAGTGATGGTATTTCGTGCATTTCGCAATTTTGTAATAAGATGGTTACGAAAGGAGAATGTATAAAGAATTAATCGTGATAAATCTTCGTTAATTTAATATTCCATAAAAAACGATGAGAGAATTTGCGGCAAATATTATATTATTTCCATTTATTCCATACGTTTCCATCGCTTTCTCTCTTTCTACTTTCTTATTTACAGAAATTTATTACGATTTGAATTTATCCTATTTTTATTAATAATTCATAATCTCGTCATATAATCGTGAGTGTGCGTAGCAGTCATCGACACGAGCTTAGGCGCGGTGCGGCGAGACGTGGGAACGGCGACAACGCCACGCTTCTCCTTTTTCCCCCCGCCACCGCCGCCGCCGTCGGCAACCAATGCACAAATAATATACGTGATATATATATTAAATGTCAAAAATATTATATTATTAATATAAAAATAATAAAATTACAAGCCTCCGAATGTTCAAAATATACCTACGGTAAAGATACTTGTTAATGCAAATATGTGATGTATAATATATATATATATATATATATATATATATATATAATACAACATTATTATGATGAGACTTTATAACATTTTACATTTAAAAAATGTATTTTTTCATTTTTTATATGGCATTATAAAAAATATTTTAGTAAAATATTAAAAATTATACATGTTTTACTATAATTGTAATGTTCAAAAATTATATTCATTATCTGCTCTTAAAAACATTTCAAAATAATTCGATGATAAGGTAGATGTACGACGCATTATGAAATAAATAATTAAAGAAGTATATAAATAATTATTCTAACTAATTTTCTCTCTCTTCCCTATTCCTTTGCGATATAATGGCGTGTGCAAAACTGAGAAGGAGGTACATATATAGATGAGATGGGTAGGAACGCCTGTATGTGAATGGGAGACCGCGTATGAAAGAACGCAACAGATGAAAGAGAAAGAATGAGATAATGATAAAACTGTACGATTGGAGGTGTCACGTACGGGCGAGAGAGAGAAATTCGGAGTAGAAGGAGAGCGCGAGCACCGCGGCGATGGAGGCTGAAAGATATCGCGTACGGGCGAGGGAGAGACAGATTCGCAATAGAGGGAGATAGCGAGCACCGCGGTGATGGTGGCCCAAGCAGCATTTTGACATCCGCCCGACATTAAGATAAACACACTTAACGTTGGTATCCAATGTTTTCGCTACGTCGTTTAGATTCTCTTTTGCACTAATTTGGGAAATCAAACTTAAGATATACCAACGTTGGAAGCCGACTTATTTAAGTTAAATTGAGGTTACATTTTTTCTACCAGTTTTAATGTTAGTGTAAGTAATTTTTGTAAACTTTGATTTTGTATACTTTGCTAGACCTGAAGTTATTTTTTTACAACACGTAATATTTTAGGTGTAGTTTTCGTGCTTCTATACAAACCATATAACGGCATTGATGTCTCATAATAAATGTCTCATAATATGTACTTATCAATTTGGCACAAATAAAATGGCTTTAGAAGAAAAATGTAGCTTGCGTAGTCTTTGATGCTATTGTAATTTTTCCATAAATACACGAACTCAGCACTGAAAATTTATAACGAAACCCACTTTATTGATAAATGTGAAAATAATAGATCGAAATTAGACGAATTCCTTCTAAAATATTCCAAATTACTAAATATTTTATTAAATAACTGAAATTCTCAAAATATAGATTTTTATTTTTTTTTTATCAAAATTACTTTTAAAATAGACATGTTGTCAAAATTAACTTTAACAGATATATTATTTAAATCCTTTAAATTGTTAATAAAATGCGTTAAAAAATATTAATCTAAATGTACTAGAAAATGGCGGATTATTTGTCTTCCTCTTTGAGGAATAAAATGGCAAAGTCGGCGTTCCAAAAAAAAAACACGGGTAATTTCTTTTTCGCTTATGCTATGAATCCTGTAGTTAGTTTGGCGTTATCACGACTGTGTTAGGCATGAGCCTTGATGGATTAAATATATTGCTATCAAAGAAAAGATTTTGGAAGGCGCGATCTAATCGTTGTGCGTTTTCAAAATTTTCGCAGTGTTATCTTGTAGTAGAATATCTTACGAGAATTTAAAAAAAAAATTCATCAAATTTGGTGAAGAATTGGCTCGTGACTGGATTTTTGTCCATAAAAATGCCTTATTTTCCCATTGTGCGGCGTCGGGGGCGGACCCCAATTCCCCTTCTAAGGCTCACAGGTCACGGACCCGAAAATCTTGCGTCAGCAATCCCCGCTCCGCGAGACCCCTCGATCCGCGTAACGTCATGCCCCCGTGCGCCGACAAGTTCCCCCCGCACATCCGCTCGCCCTTGGAGCTCCGCGTTAGATCTCTCTTAGTATTAACTACTTCCGTTTATTACATTTTCAATATGCAATATCCTGCAAATTGTACATGTACGTTGAAATTTTTGCAAAATTTTTTTTTAATATTCATCTAGACTGCGATTCAAAATCTCAACAAAAGCATCAACAAAGTACAAAGTACTAACGTTATTTAATAAATTAAGAAATATGCCAAATAAAGAATAGAAGGTATAACACTAATTCGGAATAGGAATCTTACGGATAATGTGCGAACAGTTATATGTATACATATATATCCCAAAAAGTGATTTCGGTATTAAACTGCACAATAATACTACATTAATTATTGATTATTGCAATTTGCAAGGGGAAATTAAAAAGGAGGGGATGAGAGGGTTTAATTCCCCTTTAGTGTAGATTCATAATATTGTCAAAAAAAGGCGTTGAGAATGAGAGCGTGTTACGCCCATAGAACTTATACTAATGGAAGGGGAAAAGAACCCGTCCAAGAAGTGAGACTACTAGTTCTGTCTCATTTCATGTCAAGTCATGTTCTATCTATCCTTGTCGCACAGATGTTGGACACAGTTTCGGCATACGGGTGATATACGCTATTCCCCTTCCATTAGTATAAGTTCTATGGTTACACCACGTCAAACGCCACGAGGACGATTAAAGACCGATGCCGCGCACTATAGGAAACTGCGTAGTAGACGACCGGAACTTTTACCGTAATACATTTTAAGACAATTCTTGAACTTAAAATCGGTCTATGAATTCTGTCCTTAGATTGATAGAAATTCAGGCGGAAAGATAAACAGATTCACTAAACTCTAAACTTTGCCGCATTGACATTTGAACGCATTTAAAACAACATAAAACGACATTTAAGAAGTCGCAAGGAACAGCCACAAGCGCACGCGTGACGAACCGCGAGGTTCTTATCTTTGCTGTAAAACACATACACACATACGCACAAGCGCGCGCGCGTGATGTGCACAATCCGACCGGTATCTTCCACATGGTGCGCATTTGATAACGCTAATGCCGGCGGTAAACGTCATTTAAAAAAAATGTAAGGTTGACTTTGTAACATGGTCAAAAGGGTGTAGAAAAATTGTTGAAAAAACGTTTTAAGCAATTTCAGCAATTTCAAGAATGATAAACACGTGGAATACAAATGTTTTATTTCATGAACGTTAGTGTTTATTACTGGGGAGTAATCGTACTATAAAACTTTGCTTTAGCGATGTGATTGGATCTTTCTTCACAACAGTACCTTGAACTAAATGGAAACCGTAAAATATGCGATTTTTTACATAAACTATGAACGCGATTTGTTATTAGAAAAAGTAAATCTGTGAAAAAATTGATAACTGCATTCAAAAGTGCAAACTTTCAGCTTTCCAACGCTTTTTTGCTGAGCGCTATACGTTGATTTGTTCACGAATAACAAGCGATGAAAGTCCAAATGCAATGAACAACCACTCAAATTAAAGGGAAAAGTTTCCGCTCTAAAATGCAACTAACAAAAATACTCTACGATTTTTTTGACGCGAAATGCAGCGCAGCAAATTTGCATAAAGGATTTTTATTTTCATGGGTCAAGCTTTATCACTGTGCCACGTTGGTAAAAAAAAGATAACTAAAATCGCCAAAAAGCATTTGAAAAAAGAAATTTCAAGTTTTAAAATGCTTTTCGGATTTTGTTTCTACGATGATTTTTTGCTGAGTTGGAGCAGTTTGAAAATAGCCTAAATTTTTGGTATACAAAAAGTGTTTCCTATTTTTTTTTGCGTAGTAATTTAAGATTACCTTTTTTTGCAATTTTATATACATATTACTATTTTTGCTTGTTATAAAATGTTGTTATAACAAAGTTAAGAAAAAGAATAATATTAAATATATGTAATTCTTTAAATTTTAATGTATATCAAATGTATATATAATCAATAAATAATGTATAATCAAAAAGAAGATGTTTTTTTGAAAACCAGTAATGTTCATGAAATATTATAGTCTTAAATGAATTTAAAGACGCATATTCTTTTACAAAATATTAAATAAAGTTTAATAATTGGAAAAGAAAACGTTTTTTGGTAAACCAGTGATGTTCAGGAAATATTATAGTCAAAAATAAATTTTACCTTTAAAAAAAGTTTATATAAAGTTCAATAATTAGAGTTGTATAATTAGAATAGTTAGATATTCGGTAGGAAGCAAAAAATATGATAAAAATATCAAATGTCAGTATAGTATAAAAAAAGCCATACCTGCCCATTGTATCAGGCATTAATGGACTAATTATTTACAAACCTAATTCCAAAACAAAGCTTCAGAAAAAGTTTAGCCATGGAAAATAACAAAGTGACGAAAAAATATAAATATTTACATTACAATATTTGCAGATTCTGAATTAAAACGGAAAACAAACTAGACCACCAATAATGTCAAACTTTAATCTTGCGAATGTGAAACACCAAATACGAAAAAATTAAGTGATGTACTAAATACATGAAAACATATTTGAAAATTCAAGATTTTTTTAATTTTTCTAAAATAAATTATTTTTGTAAAAAAAAAACTTAATTTCAAATTATAAATCTTTTAATATTTTAAAGAAAGAACATAATACCTTTAATATTTAAAGATGTGACTCCATCACGGATGGCAGTTATAAATTAGAAATTCATATTATAAATTACTCGGAAGATGAGAACAGAGACATGGAAAAAACGTGTAATAAAAACAAAGTTATAGGTATAAAGGCATACATATCAAATTAACGCATTTAAAAGTATGTATAATGAAACTTAATGTAATTAAAAAAAAAAGTAATTTCTTAATTTATACAAAAAGGAGTGAAATCCCATCAAAAAACCTACGAAAGATACGCCAAGTACATAAACGCGTGCTTTCCAAAATAAATTTGAGATCAATACAGTTAGCCAAATATATTTAAAAAAAGACTTAAAAAAGTTTAATAAACATCTACACTGGCGCAAAGAAAAACGAAACAAAATTTTTGACCAATTTTTAGGCAATCTTCAAAGTGATGCAACTTTGTGAAAATTCATCCAAATTACATGTACTTTTCTTTAAATTAAAGAGCAAAGACTCTACTTTGAGAATCCCTACGCGAAAGTTTGATTTGTTAAGTGTGCGAACCTTTTGTATCGCATGAAAACCAAACATGTGTTTTTTAATTGAAAAAAGTAAAAGTTTGTTATCATTTTGCACAAGTTTCTTGTTAAAATCTTGCTAATATTAATTCAGATTCTTAAAGGTTCATTCTTTTCTAAGCAATTTAAAAAAAAACATGTCGATACGATGTTTTTTGTTGATTGCACATGAGTTTAAAATTTGCCCTGCATTTTAGGGTATTTTAGCGAATAACCCAGACAGCACAGAATATCCTATGGATGTTTTATGTCCATTTCTTGTCCTGATGTCCATGGACCTTATGAGGATATTCATAGGATATACATTTGTGGACATTGAAGGGATATCCTAAAATGAACCACGTTGTATGTCCATATGCTATCCTTATTTGTACTCGCTCCGCCAACACCATCTGCATGCACAAGTGAACTAAAAACCAATATGGCCGTTTAAAATCAATATGGCCGTAGTAGTGGTTAGGTTTTCGGTGGTTATCAGCATGTTTTACACAGTCGGGTAAGAATCCTAAAAATTTTCAGAAATTATAAGTTACGAGAGCAGCAAAGAATCTTATTGTGTGCTTTGCCTCTGCCTGATTGATCAATTCGCTAATATATTCCACTACAAATTCTTTTTTAACGAGAATGATGATGATGTTCGGCCGACGCTCGCTTGCTCGTAGGCTCTGACCTACGTACGTAAACAGAACGGTTACGTGTACACGGTAGCAGCGACGAATTCTAGACGTATAATTACAGATGGTAATAGACGACGGCGAAGTGTACGACGAAGGTCTCGATAAAGAACAGCAACGAGATTAGAGATTGCAGCAACGGGAACAATCAGAGCCTACGAGCAAGCGAGTGTCAGCCAAGCACCATCATTTTCGTTAAAGGCGAGTTTGTGATGGAATATATTGGCGAATTGATCAACCAGGTAGAGGCAAAACCAATGGCACACAATAAGATTTTATACAGTCTACTCTGTAGCCTATGTATGTGTGTGTATGTGTGTGTGTGTAAAAATAAAATTTAATTTCTGTTATAGTTGACGAGTCACAATCATTTGTTGCCTAGATGAGATCACTCGCATGCTGCAGTCATTATCTGCAATATAAAGAATATTTGTTCCACGGTAGTCGTTAAACAATGGATACACACTATATATATGATAATTACAAAATACTTTAAGCTGATTGCTTAATTAATATTATACGTATGATACTTATTTAATTAAAATTGTTTAATGTATAATCTATCAAAAGAATAATATAATTCGTTAAATAAATATTTATATTATATATTTTATTCTATTTTTACCTTTTTATTTAATGTAAAATTTAATTTTGAATACCGCTTTTTATCACGTCCATAGAACGTCCATAGGACATCCATAGAACGTTCATCGGACATATTTTACGGATATAGCATGTTCACTAGTTTCATAAACCAATATCCCATAGGATGTCCAAAGAATATCCAAAAGACGTAAAACGGATGTCCTGTGGATATCCTCAATATCCGTTAAGGACATCTTATGGATGTCGTTAGGATATCCGTGTGCTGTCTGGGAAATACGGTATTCTTTTAATCATAAATTTTGAGTATCAATATGATATTGCACATTGATTTTATCCGTGTTTAACTCAATCATACCGCCGTCGTCAAAGTGACCCGTGTGCACCACGTGGAGAAATGACGATTGGATTTTGTACCAGCAAATCTGCCTGCACCGCCTGCACCCACACGAAATGTTACGTGCCTAGACACGATAAAAATTCTCTCCTTTAAAATATTTCTATCTAATCACCCTGTACAAACTATGTCTTAAAACTATCCCGATACCCAGACAGCACCAGATATCGTACGAATATTCTACTCTCATACGTAATGTACTGTAATCATACCGAATATACGTAAAACATTCATATAACGTCTCAGTAGAATGTCATTTTGGTACATCCTCAAGATAAACTTAGAATATAGCGACTGAACTTTGCAACTCCTACTGAGTGTACTGAGATTATATCTAATATACTCAAAACGTCCGTAAAATATCCTATGATATATCTCATGTATATCTATCACATATTTCCAAAATATCCGCGTAATATCGAAAATGAATCATGTCAACGCATCTGTGATCTGTAACGTTACGCATTTTCGTCTGCCGTGTGACGCAGACACGTGGTAAAGTGTAGGGTGTGAACGTGCGAACACAAACTCACGAACGTGGTTTTCTCAGGAATTACGCCCAGATAACTCTGGTATGCACACCCAAGCAACACATATTAGTCAAGATGACATCAAACTGACATCAACTTGAGGTCAAATAAAATAAAGTCATTTTGACATCAATCAGTCCCTCAATATTGATGTCCAATTTTTGATGTCATTTGGACGTCACAATGACATCACATTGACTATTTTATATGAATTTATACATACCCTGGCGAAAATGTAAAACCGGAGTGTAAGTCGAATGTAAAGAGAGAGTAATAGAAGCATTAACAAATTACCTTTCCACGAAGCGTAAATTGAAACATTGAAATGTAAAAGAAGCGTTAACACTTCTTTTACATTTCATTGTTTCAATTTACGTTTCATAGAAAATTTGTTAACGCTTCTATTACTCTCTCTTTACATTCGACTTAAGCTCCGTTTTTACATTTTCACCAGGATAAACTTGTATAGCTTCTATAATTGTAGTCATAAAGAAAATTTTAATAAAAATTTATAATAAAAATGCAATTGAATTATTATTATTGTCGAATATATCGACATCGACATCTTTTTTATAATCACTTTTTTGTAACAAACAATTAAATGAGTTATGTAAATATAACTTAAAATTGACCAAGGAACCGATTGCCTAACTTTATTATTTGTTAATTAATAAATATTATTTTAATCATTTATTTCATTTATAATTAATATTAAAACAATATTGATTATATTATTTTATTAAATTAAATAAAATTAATTTTTATTTAAATTTAAATTAATATTTATGGTAAATTAATATAAATATTTATTAATTTTTTATTAATAAATATTAATTTAAAAACATGTTAATTGTAGTTATATAATACACACTTTGCGTCAAATTTATAATAAATTATAAAAATTTTAATGCGCCATAGTATATTAAATTATTGCTTAAACTGATTAGTTTAATAAATACATCTTTTAACATTATATTACAATTTTATTTGCAACATTTTTGTAAAACTGATACTTTTTAAGACATTTTTAAAACTTGATCTACGTATAGAGATGAGATGATAAAGTCAAATTAACCAAGTTAAAATGATGTTATGTCAACCTCATAATACCGTTTAATTATTTACAGATATCACTTTACCTATATGAATTTATGCAAATAATGCATTTACATATCAAATATAATTGAAATAAATACAAAAGCATGAGGTCAAAATACAATCAAGTTAAAGTCATTTTGAATTAATGACGAATTTCGAATCAATTTGATGTCTTTTTGACATCAACTTGACTAATATGTGTTGCTTGGGACATAAGATATAATATAGTAACGTAAACTATAATTATATATATATATATATATATATATATATATATATATATATATATTATTTAGGTTATAACCTACAATTATCTGAGCATAATTTCCCAATTAGCACCTCAGCGTATTCAACAGATATTACACTTCATTTCTCGCGATAGCTTCCTGATGTGTGAAATGATTAATTCTTCTTCTTCTTTCTTCTTGCTAATTCTGTATGTTTAATTTCTTGTTCCTTATTTCTCTCATTACCCAGATAGCACAAGGACATCCATTGTATGTCCAATGGATATCCGCTTCTGGACATTTGGACGTCCATTAAGAGTCCAAATAAGGTCCGTCGGACATTCGATGGACGTCCATAGGATATACGTTTGGCACAATTTTGTACGTTCATAGAAAGTCCTTTAATGGACGTCTATGGGATATACGTTTGTCACAATTTCGGACATTCACAGAAAGTCCGAAATAAACCAAATTTTGGACCTATTATGATTTGATTATTTCTTTTGGGCCTTTTTCAATTAAAGAGCTTGCTGCAATAGTGGGTTAATCCACATTTTGTAAAAATTATCGACATAAAGCATGGACTGTGCATTTCCTGCAAAAAGCTTTTGAAAAGTGTCCGGCAGAAAGACAAAGAGGAGACATGGTCCGGGTCAATTTCTTTCTTTGTCTAGCGCCCATTATGCTACTGGTTAGACAGAGACAGCGCTTGACCCAGACCAATTGCTATGTCCCTCTTTTGGTCGGAAAAAGAAACGAAAAAAAGAAAAGAAAAAGAAACAATAATAAAAAAGAAAAAGAAAAAGAAACGAAAAAAAACAAAACGATAAAAAACGAAAAAGAAACAATAATGTATTATAACAAACATTTTAAAAAATACCAATAATTAAGTGTTAATAATAAATAAATAAAAAAACGTTTTATTTTATATTATTTCATATTATATCTAAAAGTAGAACAATTAAAATAAACCTTTTAAAAATTAAAAACAATATAATTTATTATTATTTATAAATTAATGTTAATTAGAACTATTGTAAATAATATATATATAATTTACAATATTTCTTTTAGATTATATAATAAAAATAAAGATAAATTATATAAAAATAAGATCCAAGTGCGGACATAAATCAGATATCCAGCATAAGACGTTTTGAATAGAACATCCGTTTTAATTTAAATAATGGACATCCTATGAATGTCCATTTTATGTCCATGGACATGTGGACCTGAATTGGACTTAAAATGGACGTCCTTGGAACATCCAGTGCTATTTGGGTATGCATGAGCCCATATAATGCGAACATACTGTAGACATATTGTGAATATTTTGAAGATATACTTTAGACATACGTATAACATTCTTGAGATATATTCGGTATATTTTCACAAACTGCCAGCGAAATTCTATGGGACAAGGTAACGCGGACATAGTACATTATGAGTATATACTCGGCATATCACAGACGTATCTCTAATATTATACGAATATTGCAATATACTTTCGCAATATCCTACTATCGTTCTCATAATCTACATGTGCTGTCTGGGTATGTCATACCAGATCCTTACTTATTGATAATCTTTTCTATCTACTCTTTTTAAACTTAATATTTGTCTGTTTCCTCGTCCTGTAAACATCCTGCATCCCACCCAAACTATTCTTTATGACATAGATATCAATTATCAATTTCTCTCCTTTTTAAGAAATCAACCAATAACTATTTTCGCCTTACGAGCACTTCCTATGATTGGACGATGCTAACTTATTCCAACTTTAATATAAGGATCCCTCTCGATGATTAGAGTCAGTCTCTGTACTAAACCACTAGAAGTTAGACGAAAGTCTGTAAAACGTTAGAATAAAACACTTTAAACTACCAGTGCGATCCATCTCTCACATTATGTGCATCTCACATGTAACAGAAATCATACGACTATAGCTGTGAGAGAAAAGGAGAGTCGAGAACAGCTCGAGATAAAAAAAGACAGTTCGAGTGGGATAGAGACGGAGTGAGGAGCAAAGGAGACGGTAGATGCTCCCGCCGCTCGACACTGTCCGAGGAGTGGAGGTCCCCTCCACGGGCGCTGCGTGCAGGCGGTGCAGGCAGATTTGCTGGCGAAAGCATCTGAACTGGCATCGCTGCTCCGGAGCGCTAGCGGCCGCTGAGCGATTTGCTTAGAGAGCCTCTGAGGGAGAGAGTAGCATACTAATCACGTGAATGCCCCCATCGAATCAAAAGAGACGCGGTCTCTCTGTCTGTTTAGTAATCCTCTGAGAGAGAGAGAGAGAGAGAGAGAGAGAGAGACTGATCATGAGACCGCATGCTTAACGTCCGCATCGAATCAGAAGAGACGCGGTTTGCCACTCTCTCCCTCAGAGGCTCTCTAGATTTACTCAATCTCTTTGTCCGCGCCCTATTTAAATCAGCGCACAGAGGCCAGAGCGTCATTTTTTTGTCACTTTTCTCGTCAGTCACTAATTCTTTAATTTTCGCGTCAGTTTATAAATTCAGTGATCAACCTCAGCAGTACCAGCGTCTACCTCCGACGACCTTTTGGCTGAATCAAACTCGAACTTAACTATATTAAGTGAGTACTGTTTAATTTCTCTAATCTTTTAGCAATTGTAATTCTCTCAGTGAAAACTGCTTAGTCAAAGTGATGTCAAAATGCCATCAAATTGATAAAAAGACACGATGTCAAAATAATGTCAAAATGATATCAATATGATGGCTTTTTGACTTCAAAACGTCCCATACTTTAAATAGATTTTGATATCGGATCGTCAAACAGACGTCATTTTGATGTCATTTTAACATCATGTCTTTTTATCAATTTGACGGCATTTTGACATCACTTTGACTAAACTCTACAAAAATAAATTAAAAATTAAAATTAATTAAGTTATATTAAATATAAGCAGGAACAAAATAAATACAAAAATATATTATAATTCTTTATTTTAGTGTCAGTTATACTTTTATTTGTATTATATCAATTGTACAATAGTTTCGTGTATTCTTTATCGCATCACATTACATCATTCTTTATTTCATACCACAATAGATATTACAAAAGAGAAATTACACGTATAAATATTAATTATAAAATGCCATTACTAACCCAGACAGCACATGTAGATTATGAGAACGATAATAGGATATTGCGAAAGTATATTGCAATATTCGTATAATATTAGAGATACGTCTGTGATATGGCGAGTATATACTCATAACGTACTATGTCCGCGTTGCCTTATCCCATAGAATTTCGCTGGCAGTTTATGAGAATATACCGAATATATCTTAAGAATGTTATACGTATGTCTAAAGTATATCTTCAGTATATTCACAATATGTCTACAGTATGTTCACATTATATGGGCTCATGCATAATGAGAGGAATAAGGAACAAGGAATTAAACATACAGAATTAGCAAGAAGAAATAAGAAGAGGAATTAATCATTTCGCACATCAGGAAGCTATCGCAAAAATGAAGCGTAATATCTGTTGAATACGCTGGGGTGCTTTGGGAAATTATGCTCAGATAATTGTAGGTTATAACCTAAATAATATATGTATATATACAATATATATATATTATTATAGTTTACGTTACTATATTATATCTTATGTACATACCAGAGTTATCTGGGCGTAATTCCTGAGAAAACCACGTTGTCCGTGAGTTCGTGTTCGCACGTTCACACCCTACACTTCACCACGTGTCTGCATCACACGGCAGACGAAAATGCGTAACGTTACAGATCATAGATAGCGTTGACATGATTCACTTTCGATATTACGCGGATATTTTGGAAATATGTGATAGATATACATGAGATATATCATAGGATATTTTACGGATGTTTTGAGTATATTAGATATAATCTCAGTATATTCAGTAGGAGTTGCGAAGTTCAGTCGCTATATTCTAAGTTTATCTTGAGGATATATCAAAATGACATTCTATTGAGACGTTATATGAATGTTTTACGTATATTCGGTATGATCACAGTACATTACGTATGAGAGTATAATATTCGTACGATATCTGGTGCTGTCTGGGAAACTATCGGAAAATCGTAATTTAACTGCACCTACACATAAAATCAATGCAATAAAAATATATTATCAGAAGAAACACACTGATGAAATGACTGATGAAACACACTTTGTTTTCTATTATTAAATTAATTTAATATTTTATAACTTAACTACATATATTCATGAATAACTGTTCGCAGAAATATTTTTTCTTACATAAAAGTGTCCAAAAATATACATAGTATTACATATAATTTACAAAAAAATTTACAAAAAAATACAGAGAATTTAAATTCATTAGAACAACACAGGCGCGCGCTACGCGTTTAGTTTTGTACTTTTTAAAAATAACAATTGCAATAATAATTATATAAATAAATAATTATATACAAAAAGAAAGGGAAAAGAAATAGAGAGACAGAGAGAGAGAGAGAGAGAAAGAGAGAGAGAAAGCATACTTACATACATTAATTTATTATTTAATTTTCATTCTTCTTTAAAAATATTATACACATAAAAAAAGGAAAAAAGAAATACAATATACACAACATACATAAATCTTCTTTAAAGTAATATAATATTGACACTGAAATGTAACGAAATGTTGTCAGCTCTGACTCTTCTTCTTCTTGTTTTTTTTTCTTTAATCAGCATTAGAGATTGACGACATAGTTTGAAAAACAAAATTACAATTGTTAATAAATTATTAAATACTTTGACATTACATGTATCTTTCTATATAAAATAAGATCAACATTTTTTGGAACTTATACACATTAATTAATTAACTATTATTGCTAGTTATAAAATAATATTGTGACATATGCATGCACACGTACGCGTGCACATATAGAAATTAATAAATTAAAAAATAACCAAATAAAAAATAATCAATAGAGAAAACTAACTTTCGAAAATCTTTCGTTTGAGTAAAATACTCCACAGTGTACACACGCACGGATGCACGCACTTCCGGGGACTCTCTCTCTCTCTCTCTCTCTCTCTCTCTCTCTCTCTCTCTCTCTCTCTCTCTCTCTCTCTCTCTCTCTCTCTCTCTCTCTCTCTCTCTTTCTCCGTCTTTCCCGGTCTCTCCCCGTCTTTCCCCGTCTCTCCCCGTCTTTCCCCGTCTTTCCCCGTCTCTCCCCGTCTCTCCCCGTCTCTCCCCGTCTCTCCCCGTCTCTCCCCGTCTCTCCCGGTCTCTCCCGGTCTCTCCCGGTCTCTCCCCGTCTCTCCCGGTCTCTCCCCGTCTCTCTCGGTCTCTCCCCGTCTCACCCCGTCTCTCCCCGTCTCTCCCCGTCTCTCCCCGTCTCTCACCGTCTCTTCCGGTATAGATAACCATTTATACAAATTTGACAGCTGTCAAAATTCAATCGCAATGATTACTCTCGCAACACGAAGTAAGCGCAACGAGAGAACCAATCGTCATCGCGGAAAAGCGACAACAATACTTCAAGAGATGCGAGTATCGATGCCATGCCCTTTTTTAGAAAGGATATACAATAATAAAGGAATATCAATAAATCCATATAGTATCGTGTTTATCCTTTGCATGCCCATGACATTTTAGTCTCACTCTTTAACTGTAACTGTGCAAACATATTATTGAATTCATTCTTTTACATCTTTAATTTTACATATTGACTTCTCTTTACACTCTTAGTTTCATACATATTACTCAGTTTTATATATATATTGACTTTGTAATACCTTTTTGGCACACAAAATATATAAGTCTTTAAGTTCGTTTTCTAATTTTTTAGTTTCTCTTGTTTTTCATTACTTAATTTACTAAACCATAAAAATTTAATTTTATATAATTATTTTATCCATTTTTATTTTATGTTTTATTTAATTTAGTGTGTCTTTCATAATTTTGTTGTTATAAACTTATCGACTATATTGTTTCCAAGTGAGTTTTATCTATTACCTATGTATTTAAAAAGGGTCTAGAACTAAGGTTAAAACATTGTACTTATATTTTAATAAAATTTCTTATTATTAATAAAATTACCAGTTGGTCGATCACATAGAATTACATTTTTGTTAATTTATCTAGCAACAAGAAAATTGAATTTTATATTGCAGATTCAAATTTGTTTAAAATACTATATTTTATATATAAATAGAATACAGCATAAATGTTTTATGGTGTACCCATACAGCACATGTAGATGCTAAGAATGTTTGAAGAATATTGCAGCAGTACATTGCGTAAGTTCTGAGAACATTCGAAATACGTACTGAGAACATACTGAGTACATTCCTATTTCCGTCTTCTTCTGCTTCGTAGAATATACTGAGAATATTTTGCAGTAAATACTAAGAATATCACTAGTATCAACGTAGAACCAATGATAAAATGTGCACGGTATATTATAACTGGGCATCGGGTGATAACGACGATGACAATGACAATACCCGCGTGGAAATTTCGCCTTGCATATAGCTAGGTTCTGAATAGTTTTTCTAGATTCTGTCTAGCATCTATCTAGAAAAAATGGCTAGTACCAAGCTGTATATGTAACTTTCTGAATCTTAGCCTCTAAACATATAATCTATCTAGAAAGTAGCTATAGTATTTCTCGCTCCTTCCTGGCCACTGCATAAGACCAAAGATGAAGGGTTAAAATTTTATTTTTATATTTTCTCAATTCTCTGAAGCTCTATTCAAGGCCCAAGGGACTCTCTTTGAGTGCAAAAATGATACTACACTTTGCTGTTAGATAAACCTATTGAGCTCACTATACACATCGAGAGATAACTTGTTGCTGTGGGTGATTTTCTTTTATAAGCCTTTTGGTGTTTTCTCACGAGAAGGAGAAGCGCCGTGCCCTCGCCTAGCAGCGATCTCGCGAACTATTCGCGGCTGCTGCAGAATAATGATATACATATATATGTAGTACATATAAAATAGATCTTATTACAATATTCTCACTATATTATGTACGGTATATATATTTACAGTACAGTAATCAAAATAAAGAAATTATTTCGTCATTTTTGGTAACGTTACATTTTTTGACACTAAAAATAAACTTTAAACATTAAAAGATATTTAGATTGCAAAAGTAAATTCTAAGAATGTACGAGAAATAATATACTAATTTAGATATGACAGATCCGTTCTAATAATATACGAATAATGATATATTATAGAAAATATTATAAGAATATTCTCAGTACATTATATACGGTACGTATGTTCACAGTATGAGTACAGGATATTCTAATGATATCATGTGCTATGTGTGTATTCTATTCTTCATTGCAATACATCTTTTCTAATTTTATTATTAGATATTATTATAAGTTTAAAATTGATATGTGATGTATATTTATGAACACTTTAAAGGAGAGAATTAAGAAAAAAAGTACAAAGAATGAAAATTTGGATCTCTGTCTAACTAATGCATTTCAATATTTCATTACCTGAACTGCCAGTACTAAAAATACATGATTCTATACAGAGTGTTATAAAAGCATCGGATTTGCTTAGTACCATGCGATAGAGAATGAAAATCTAAGAAGAAATGTCTAATACTATTTTTTGATACGGTAAATAGTTTCGCTTTAATTCATCATTGTAATAAGTCAATAAGTGCGAAGGTACAAGAGAAAGTCAGTGACGGAGAATGCGTGAAGTTGACTTCTTGTTATTAAAAATTAAAAAATGCTTTTTATGCTAATAATAAATTTGGCAACTCATCGCGCAAAAATTCCATGTAATTGAGACCATTTATCCTTTCTGGTAAAAATCGGCAGTTCTGGTAGCCGCCTGAAAAATTCTATCGATAATTATTAGCACTCGAAGCTGTAAGCTGCGGAATAAAAAATTTTTTTAGTTGAAGATACAAATTCGAAAATTTTCCAAGTCCCGTCAAAATGGAAATATTTCTCGGTAACCGACAGTTCTATTGAAAATTTTGGTAGCCTTCCGAAGAATTTTATCGATAATTATTAGCATTAGAAGCATTTTTCAATTTTTAGTAACAAAAGGAGTCAACTTCTATATTATAGGCAAAATATATAGACTGTTTGTCTTTTAATACACAAATTGACATAATTTAATACACTTAAGCACAGTTTGCTACAGTTAAAGAAAACGTGATATAGTAATATTTAATATTGTAATATATAGCATATATTTTTATTACTGAAACACTAATAAAGTCCAAATATATATGATACGTAAGTTTTGCATTAAAAAATTTCATTGAAATACTAAGAGCAAATGCGTTTTTCAAAGGAATACACTTCGACTCTCCTTTCGAATAGAAACCCAAATAGCACTGGATGTTTCAAGGACGTCCATTTTAAGTCCAATTCAGGTCCGTATGTCCATGGACATAAAATGAACATTCATTGGATGTCCATTATTGGAATTTAAACGGATGTTCTATTCAGAATCCTGAAAAGTCCTATGCTGGATATTTGATTTATGTCCGCACTTGTATCTTACTTTTATATAATTTATCTTTATTATTTTTATTACATATATACATCCCAGACAGCACCAGATATCGTACGAATATTATACTCTCATACGTAATGTACTGTGATCATACCGAATATACGTAAAACATTCATATAACGTCTCAATAGAATGTCATTTTGATATATCCTCAAGATAAACTTAGAATATAGCGACTGAACTTCGCAACTCCTACTGAATATACTGAGATTATATCTAATATACTCAAAACATCCGTAAAATATCCTATGATATATCTCATGTATATCTATCACATATTTCCAAAATATCCGCATAATATCGAAAGTGAATCATGTCAACGCTATCTATGATCTGTAACGTTACGCATTTTCGTCTGCCGTGTGATGCAGACACGTGGTGAAGTGTAGGGTGTGAACGTGCGAACACGAACTCACGGACAACGTGGTTTTCTCAGAAATTACGCCCAGATAACTCTGGTATGTACATAAGATATAATATAGTAACGTAAACTATAATAATATATATATATATTGTATATATACATATATTATTTAGGTTATAACCTACAATTATCTGAGCATAATTTCCCAAAGCACCCCAGCGTATTCAACAGATATTACGCTTCATTTTTTGCGATAGCTTCCTGATGTGCGAAATGATTAATTCCTCTTCTTATTTCTTCTTGCTAATTCTGTATGTTTAATTCCTTGTTTCTTATTCCTCTCATTATGCATGAGCCCATATAATGTGAACATACTGTAGACATATTGTGAATATACTGAAGATATACTTTAGACATACGTATAACATTCTTAAGATATATTCGGTATATTCTCATAAACTGCCAGCGAAATTCTATGGGATAAGGCAACGCGGACATAGTACGTTATGAGTATATACTCGCCATATCACAGACGTATCTCTAATATTATACGAATATTGCAATATACTTTCGCAATATCCTATTATCGTTCTCATAATCTACATGTGCTGTCTGGGATATATATATATTATTTACAATATTTATAATTAACATTAATTTATAAATAATAATAAATTATATTATTTTTAATTTTCAAAAGGTTTATTTTAATTGTTCTACTTTTAAATATAATATGAAATAATATAAAATAATACGTATTATTTTTTTATTTATTATTAACATTATTAATTATTTGTATTTTTTTTAATGTTTGTTATAATATATTATTGTTTCTTTTTCGTTTTTTATCGTTTTGTTTTTTTTTATTTTCGTTTTTTTTTTTTTCGTATTTTTTCGTTTCTTTTTCCGACCAAAAGAGAGACACAGCAATTGGTCCGGGTCAAGCGCTGTCTTTGTCTAACCAGTAGCATAATGGGCGCTAGACAGAGAAAGAAATTGACCCGGACCACGTCTCCTCTTTACCTTTCTGCCGGACACTTTTCAAGAGTTTTTTGCAGGAAATGCGCAGTCCATGCTTTATGTCGATGATTTTGATCTGACAAAATGTGGATTAATCCACTATTGCAGCAAGCCCTTTAATTGAAAAAGGCCCAAAAGAAATAATCAAACCATAATAGGTCCAAAATTTGATTTATTTCGAACTTTCTATGAATGTGCAAAATTGTGACAAACGTATATCCCATGGACGTCCATCAAATGTCCGACGGACCTTATTTGGATTCTTAAGAGAATGCTAAACTGCCCATCAAACTTGATTGAGGTCGATAATGCAGAGTCATTATTTATCCTTGTTTATGAAAAAATTTGCTTTAAAATACAAGTTATATAGCTTATACTTACAAATAAATGGTGTCTCGCAGTTTAGAATATAAAGAATAAGACTATATTTGTCAAATTACGTTTACAAGCCGTAAAAAAACATATTTATGTGATCAAAAATTTTATTCATTTAAGCGCTTTTATTTTTAAAATATCTTTTTTGTACGGCTTGTAATCGTAATTTGACGATTATAATCTTATTCCTCAATCTATTCCGAACCCGGGAACACCATTCATTTGTACGTATAAGCTACATAACTTGTATTTTGAAGCAAATATTTTTATGAACAAATAAACTTTAAAAAATTTTTTGCATTTTTGGTCTTTATCTAATCGTCCCCGGGTTCATTTGTGTACGTACTTTAAAAGTGTAAAAGGATTATCAATTCTGTAAATTCAATTCGAAATTAAGTGATAAATACAGAATGTCGGTAAAACACATGGCTTTAGCATCCTCTTAATGGACGTCTGAATGTCCAGAAGCGGATATCCATTGGACATACAATGAATGTCTTTGTGTTATCTGGGAAGCATATCGATTATATTTGCATTAAATTCTAAATGAACAGTGATGTGTGTCGACTTGTGTTAGAAATATGATCAATAGCTGTGTTTCGTAAAAGAAAAACAGCTAGAATAAGTAAATAACAATATAACCAAGAACAGCGATAAACCTCTCGTAGGCAAAAATTTCTGCAAAAAAAATTGCATATTTTTTTTGCATAAACTTCTGCAGTTTTACTGCAGATTTTTGTACAAGATTTTCGCCTTCAAAATTTTTTTGCAGAATATTTTGCAGAATTTTATATAACGTTTTCTGCAAAATTTGATGCAAAATTATTTGCAAAATTTATATAGATTGTGTGTATTTTGTGTGCTCATGTGCGTTTGTGTATATGTTGCGCCTGTTTGTGTGTTGGTGTGTGCGTGCGTGCGTGCATGCGTGCGTAAGCGTCTATATACCGAAAAATTTTACAGAAAAATCTGCAAAAAAGGTAAAATTAATGCTAACATTTCTGTGTAAAAATATTTTACAATTTTTACACAAAAAAATATTTTATAATTTTTATACAGAAATGTTAGCACTAATTTTATAAAAACAAAATGTTATAAAAAAACCTGAAAATGATATAAATTTATATACTTTAATTAGTAATGAAAATTCTTCTCTGCATTAAATATCCGCTAAAAATTGTGAAACAATCCCCTACAGCATGAAATATTGCTGCAACGTTGCAGAAATATTATTTTGCAAGATTGGAATATTGCAGAAAATATTGCTGCAATATTGCAGCAATATTCCTATGTCCGCTCCAAAACAATATTGTGCAATATGTCTGCAATATTTCTGCAATATTCCCCGTAAGATTTCTGTAATATTTCAGCAATATTGCTGCAATATTTCTTGTAAGATTGCTGTAATATTTCTAAAACGTTAATGCGCAATATGAAGGAAATGTTGCAGGTGGTTAAATTAATCAAATAATATGTAAGATGTGTATTATACGAAAAACGGAAAATGAATTTATTGTCATACCGTTACGGCACAATAATTAAAAAAATTATTAATTAAAAAAGTAATTAATTAAATTAACATACACCAACGGATATCGAATATCGTTCTATTCTAGATTTAAGTAAGCATTAAAATGAAGCAAGTCCAGAAAATGCCCATCCTGATCAATTTATATGCTAGAATTACACATGCATGTATGGTTCACACATGTTTAATTAATGTATTATATATATAAGTCAGAGTGAACATCTTCTGGACTTGCTTCACTCAATCTAGTATGGGACGCAACGCTGTCGTGATTACAGAATTTGTTGCACATCTATGTATCTTTTAGCTCTAATCTTACATAAAAATTTAAAATAAAAATATCCTGCTCTATTTTTTTATTTGTCCCTTAAAACTATGTAAAATATTACTTATTGTTAGTTCTAGATTAAGAAATACGGATTATACGGAAATAAATTTTGCACGGTTGCAATATAATATTGCCACAATATTGTGCAATATCTGTTAGGAAATATTACATTTGTAATATTGCTACAATATTGCACAACATCTGCTAAGAAATATTACATTTGTAATATTGCTGCAATATTGTGCAACATTTGCTAGGGAATATTATATTTGTAATATTGCTACAATATTTCTGCAATATTGGTTATATTATGCACTATTGCAATATTTCTGCAACGTTGCAGCAATATTTCATGCTGTAGGGGATACTACACATTTTGACAGATATCACATTTATTGATACTCATGTAAAAAAATAAAATATACATTTCTGTTATAACAGGATTTTTGATTTTTTTAGATTAAAATTTAATAAATTTTGTTGTAATAAAAAATTTTTTTAAAAGTATTTTTACACACTTTTGCAATATAGCTTTATATATATATATATATATATATATATATATATATATATGTATATATATATATATATATGTATATAATATAGTTAAAAAAAATTTACTAAATTTTTATAAAATTTATTAAAATGATACTAAGCAAATGCAAATTTATAATAAAAATCTTAACAATTTTACATTTAGGCTGGTATTCATAGTAGAATCTTATTTCAAGATCGTCTCAAGCAATGTCTTAAGATGCTAATACGGCTCTGTGATTGGCTGATAGCATCTTAAGACAGTACTTAAGATGATCTTAAATATAAGATCCGACTATGAATACCGGCCTTAGAGTACTTATCTCAGTTTTCTTATACCAACCCAATAAACATTCGGATGACTTTTGGAGGACTTGTAAGTTATCTTTTTTAAGAGCTCTTTAAGATGTTCATAAAGTTGTCAATTTGACATCTTTTTGACGTCTTGCATGCAAAACTTAACTTTTTGATCACCTTTGAAAGATGACTTTTTTGACGTATTAAAAAGTGATCTTTAAAGACATCTTTTGTAAGTTGTCTTCAAGTTGTCCAATTACAGAACTTTAAGACATCAATTAGAGAACTTTGCTCACTCGAGTGAGTTTTCCGCAGCTCGAGAGAGGGTACTGCACAACATAACTTAGAAAAAATAAGATATAAAACTGCAGTCATCGAGTATTAAAAGTGGTATTAATTAAGTATCGACAGTCATCGTGTATAAACGTGATATATTAATTTAATAACAATTATGTTGAAAAGGAAAGGTGTCGAAGACTGCATGAAAAAACATATCAAAAAGATTAGTAAGTATAATTGTTTAATATTTGCTCTAATGTATGATACGTATCGTGTATATTATATTTTTAATGTAATTTTAATAAATATTTTGTGCATGAATTTTTATTAATATTTTGATACGTACATAATTATCTTTTTAATAAATTATTTATTAACACGTGCATTATTATATGAGGTAAATGTAATTACGTATTTATTTACGTATTCTAACCTGTACACTATACAATTTTGTGTTTATATATATATATATACATAATTAAATTACATATTAGTTCATAATTACACATTTTTATATTTTAATTTTTTAATTAATTTATTAAACATTTTTTGTAACTTTTACTATAATTATAAATTACAGTTGAGTATACGTGTATGTGAAAAATTAATAAATCCTCTTCACAACAGATAAAATCACAATTTGTAATGAGTTATTTATTTAAAATATTTAAACGTATTAAATTTTATTTAGAAATTTTAATTATGTTACGTTTTAGGAAGCAAAAATGATTACCGTTGGAGGCGATAATTTCGACAAAGCTATAAAAAAATGATGTCAGTGATTATGACCGATGAGTTAGCAAGTTGATGTACTTGGATTATTAAAAAACCTAACAAAACCAAGATTTCAAATTATAATTTTCCAAACATAATAAGTGGTAAGTTACCTTTAATTTTTAAAAAATTTCTTAACCCTAGAATGGCTTACCGGAGTAATTTTGTTGTGCAACGCGAATTTGAAAAGAAGTAATTTTTACGATTTTTTCTAATTTTATTTTGTTTAAATTATTTTTTCACATGTTTAATAATAATTAATATTATTGCCGATTACACTATCGTCTTCGCTATGAAAAGACAAAGAAATTCATGTAGCATAATAATAATTTTAGTTTATCTCTTCAATGCATACTACGTTTGGGAATCAACGGGGTACATTTTTAACCCAGTAAAACGTTAATGGTTGAAAAATATAGATATACCATTCTAAGGTTAATTTTGTACACGCGCGTGTGTACATAATAAATTTACATTAATTTATATTATTTCTTTTTAGCTTATATCACGCAAAAGTTTTCTACTACGAATGAAATAGTGAGAAAACGAATACAACTTTGGCTGCAAAAGTATAGTGATCGTATAAGTTATTTTGTTTAATACGCTTATAATTTTCTAAATGTGATGTTTTTGTAATGTGTAGACATAATAAATATTGAGTATACATACTGTTACGTCCGGCCGAGATTTCGAGCCGGCCGTCATGATCCAGGCGAGGATCGCGGCCTGCGATGACGCGTTGCCAAGACAACGCGCACGCTGGCAAATTCACGCGCTCTCGGTGCCGGGCTCGAGCGATCACGCGCTGCGAGCGTGCGGGCCACTCGATCGGCACGTACACTTTAATTAAAAGTAGTAATTTTTGATGATCCGCGCTAGAGATCATTAAGACGCGAAAAGGGGAGTAATCCTCCCCCTAGCCGGGTTCCCCCCGAGGCGCCTCAAAACTATACATTTAGTAGAAATCGCGTAAATCAATCAATTAACGGGACAAGGTAATTAACCCACTAAAAAGAAACTGGCAAGCGCTCCCGCTGGCGCCGACGTGGCCATGCCCACGCGGGACCGTTCGGAGTATGGATATTGGGGGCCCAACGCCCTTAATTGATTGATAAGCGAATTAAAAGAGATCGAACACGCGGAGGAGCACGCTGCCCCTCCGTGATCCAGAATCTCGCTATCCTAACTCCACTCGTAAAAACTCGAGTGAAGAATGCAGGCGATTGCAGGGAACGTGGGGCAGTCACACACCCCGCGACCAAAAATTGTGAATGGGGAAGCGGTACTTCATCTAGTGACCATAGAGCCGTATCCGGTAATTCGCTAATTGCCAAATTACGTGACAGGCACTGGATAATTTACTGCTCCCCTTTCCACGCTCTTCACCCCCGAACTCAGTTGGGAGTATAAAAGGCGCAGATTTCGCGCAGATTTTGAAGATTTTGCCTCCTCGTCTCGCGCCGAAAGGTCGTTGGACATAGTTCCTATTTTCGATTTAAAGACTTAGAATATTTTTCGCGCATTAAAGACTTAGAATATTTTTCGCGCATTAAAGACTTAGAATATTTTTCGCGCATTAAAGACTTAGAATATTTTTCGCGCATTGAAGACTTAGAATATTTTCACGTTAAAACTCAGAATAATTTCTTGTGTCGAGCAAAAGGACTCGACATACATTCAATTCTCGAATAAATTGTAACACCAGAGAAGGCAATTTCTCCCTCACCCTATTAATACGTTCCGTATATTACAGATAGCGATTTCCGATCACCGTGATCGTACGTGCGTGCGAGTGCAACCGACGTGTGAAATCGACGAGTGTAAAGGTGCTAATTCTCTCTTTTCTTATTATTAAAGCGATTATATTTGTGACAAGCAGGATTCTTTCTTTTCTTCTTTTTTTCTTGTGTGCGTTCCTTTCGCTCTGCGTAGAGTGTCGTGTGACAGTGGTGGTGCTTCGGTCCTTCGTGAAACTTTATTTCCTCTCACAGACAGTGAGAGTTGCGAACTTGGCGCTAAGCTGTAGTTCCGCAAGGAACTCAGTGGCCCCCGTCATACGCAGAGTGAGCGCGATCGCGTTCTCTCGCGGCAATCGGGAGGATCGCCTGCCACGTTCGTTTATCTCTCCCTGTCGCCCTTCTATCCCTTCGAGGACACCCAGCCAACGGTGCGGGAAGGTGCGCGCTGTAAAGTGTACACCCTTCCCCGTCAACCGGCCCTGCGGAAGTCGGAAGACTTTAGCGTGGGCGCGGGATAGTCGGCGCGCGTTCGCGTTCCGACAAACTGACAGCACCGGAGCGGACGCCGAACACGGCGCCGCTATTTTACTAGGCGCCTCCACCCAAATTCATGGTGCGAGGTATATGTTCTTCGATCCTCACTCTATCCACACCTCCTAGTGATCCACAGTAGAATTCGTCGCGCGAAACACCTATCGGTCGTGCCACCCGCTAGCATACACGCGGAATAAAATTCTTACTAACAAGTTAAGCTTCGCGAAATTTACTTCCGAGTAGAAAATATAAAATAAATTTAAAAGAGAGAATCAAAGAAATGGCATTCTTCCCCGCAGATGGGGAGATCTCGCAGGGGTGGACGACGGGCGCGATTAAGGCGGCTTGTTGAGCTGTTAAAGAGGGACACAAGGAACAGCGGGCCTGCTCCCCGAGAGACCGCGGCAGGGTCGTCGCGCAAGTCTCCCGCGCCCCCGGACGTACCAGGGGCGTGCGAAGTAGTCCCGCGCGCCGGCAGCCCCGACCCGTCGGAAACGGAAGAGTCATTCGATTACTCCCGACCGGTCGTGGTGCACCTGGAGGCATTAGCCCCCGGGATCCGCCTCCCCAGTAGAATTATCTTGAAATTCAAATAAAAATGAACTAAATAAAACTAAATCTTTTAATTCTCTCATTCTCTAACTCCACAATCCGCTGTCTCGTACTCTAATCTCTCTCCGTTTCCGCTCGGCGGAGTAGAGAACGATAGAAAATATAAACAATTCGATCCTTGGCCCCGCCGGACGTAACAAATTGGTGACAGCGGTGGGATAAAATCAAGCGATCGACCTGAAAAATAAAGTTTCAATTAACTACGGGAAAAATCAAATACGTATAAAATTTCTCTTATAAACCAGAATTACTCACCAGTCCATAAGGGCGTAGAATTATCTGAGGAAGAATCCTCCTTATTTGTTAGAGAAATTATATAATTTTTTTATTATGTGTACGCGCACACATCTAAGGCTTCTTCTCTCTTTTTGCAGTAACGACCTGCTATGTGCAGAGTCACGCCGCCGACGATAGAATTGTCACCAAGGACGCATGTGTCGCCTCCCGCCGTGATTTTCGGACACCGGGCCTCTCTTGCATACTGTTCTACCCTTGTCAATTATCATAACGGGGATCCGGATTTGAACATATGCGTGAGATGCGTCAGTCGCGCTAATTTAAAGCCGCAATTTTCGATCCGGCATATATTAAAGATCAGTTCTCTCGACTGCAGTTACCTGTGTGATTTTTGCGACGAGCCACTCGATCTAAACCGTCGCGCATCTGAGTGCCCTCGTTGTAATCAATTGTTCCCGTCCTTCGTGGCGCATTTAGAGCGAAAGAACATCGACTTCGAGGAGCTCGACCAGCCTATCGTCATCCACGCCGGACTCGATCAAGGACCAACCGACCTGGTGATTTCGCCTCGCCTCGCGTCCTTTAGCTTCGGTTTGCATACCGACGCCGCGCGCAAATTAAACTAAAAAAAAATGGAGCACGCTAATAAAATTCTTTTTCGCGTATACGAAGTATTTTTCTTTTCTTCTCTAAATGGTATCGCATGATGAGTGCATCAACATGATCTACGTGTAATATCGCCTGACGATACTATTTAAAATAATATATTTTGAGTAAAGATAGAACGCGATTTAATTAACGACAATTTATTTCCTTAAAAATTTTTACGACGCTTAATTAGCCACGTTTAGATCTTATAAAATTTATAAATATTTAATAGCAAAAATGAGCAACGTAAATAAAATGGACGACGAATCGGATCATAGTTTCGAATACGCCGGAGCCTCCGACGCAAAGGCCGACGAGCAACTTAATCTCGAGAAGCGCGCTAAAGAAATAGCCGCAAAAGAAAAAGAATTGACTCGCCGGCATGAACTCCTCGAAACCATGATGCAAGCAATCACAAGCGCGTTATCTATTAACCAAGCCGCCGCGTTTGCCGCATCGACGCCTAGCGATACAGCCGGTAGGACCACCCCTCCAAATTTCCCAACGCCGTCTACTGCCGCGTATCCCCCTGCGCAACCCGCTCATGACGCATCGGGATTCTCAAGCGTACACGCTTACTCGAAATCATACGTTCGCGATGCGCTCGAATTAGTTCCCAAATACGACGGGCATAATATTCCCGTGTGGCAATTCGCTCGCGCGTGTAAAAGAGCTAAAGAATCTATTCCGCTGGTCGACGAAGCTCTCTTCGTACGAATGCTTCGCAATAAATTATCGCATCACGCGTACTTAGCAGTCGAAGACGAAACACACTTAACCGTCGACAAGTTTCTCGACGCGCTGAAAAGAGCTTTCGGTCCGGGCAGAAGCGCCAATTATTACCGCGGACAACTCAGTATCGCTTATAAAAAGCCGGGAGAACACATCTTAGATTTTATCGGTCGTGTTAAAGACCTGAAAACCGCTATTATAGAAGGCGACCAAATTACTTTTAATCGGCCATTAAGCGAAGCAGAAATAAACGCTATAGAAGCATACGCGCTAGAAGCTTTTTACGAGGGACTCCCCCGCGAATATCGGTTAGAATTAAAGGCCGAAGGAAATTTTTCGGAAGCATGCTCAAAAGCCATTATTATACATAAACGCCTCAAAAGAGAGGAGGCACGCTACAGAAATACACGAAATTCTCGTGCCGATTCACAGACCACGCAACCGGTTAAAATATTTCAAGGCAATACTGCCAACTTGCCTTCGACTTCGTCGGGACTTCGGGAAATAATACGCGCCCCGCCGACAATACGGACGACAACGGCGGACGTAAAATATGCAGCTATTGCAAGAATTTCGGACACTTAGTCCACGAATGCCGCAAACGGCAATACCGCGAGAATTACGCGAACAATTACAACCGTACTGAAAAAATTGATAACAATAACGTTACTCGGAAACCGGGAAACTACCCGCCGGCCTTGGCCAACGGGACGCCCCGAGGCTAAGGGAACTCTCGTCCCGTGCTCCCACTGGAGGGCACCCCAGGTACGTCCATATACTCCGAGGAGATAATCGAGACATACCCGTCGTTGAGCTCGAGTCTCCATGCTTCCGTGGACCAGTAGCATTCATGCTAGACACCGGGGCACAGCCCAACATCCTAAAAGAAGGATGCATTAATCAAAACGTCAAAATTAATAAAAATAATGTAATTTCGCTTACCGGAATTACCGAGGAAGTAGTTAACACCCTGGGATCAATAAAAGCTCGCGTAGTCGACGTCCCAGTGGTTTTTCACGTAGTACCGGATAATTTTCCTATAATTCCGCAAGGTATATTAGGATCTTCCTTCTTCACAGAACAAAACGCTTGCATTAACTACGGAAATAATAACGTTACCTGGCGGAATTGCACATTTCCATTCAAAGAGAGAGAATCTATAGTGATTCCCCCGCGTACGAATCTTGGCTTCGTGGTTCGCGTCTCCAATCCTGAAATAAAAACGGGATATCTTCCGCGTTTACACGCCCGCCACGGAGTTCTCACCGGTGACTCTCTAGTCACATGCATTAACGACAAAACCTGCACTAGAATCATTAATACTCTTGATTACGAAGTAGAAATACTAGTACCCACGGTAAAACTTCTTGAAGTTGCCGAAATCTCGAGCACACCTCCATATCACTCGGATAAATCTCACGAGCCAAATCAATCAACTGGCTCCTCGCGATCTTACGCTTGCCCGCCTCCTCAACCCCATAAGGTTAAATCTGAGACGCAACATTCTATCAATTCACTTACTAAACTAAACATGTCTGACGATAACTTAATTGACACTGATTGCTCTACAGAACTCAAATCATTGTTCTGCACGTCTGAAAACGAAAACTCGCATCTGCACGAGGAATGCCATTTCTCCGACGCACCTAAAATTACAAATAAATTGTATCGACGCACTATAAATAAAAAAAATTTTATACTAATACTAAAATTTCAAATCTCGCTGAATCTTCTAATTGCAACAGTCTCCGTCTAAATTTAGATTCACTAGAAGGGTCCCCCTGTTCATCGGTCGCTACTTATTCTAATTCTTCACCGATCGAACCATCCCTCACTAGGAATCTCAAGGGACATAGTCCTCTCACACGGAACTCTCGCGTTAATCTTTTGATTTCTTCGGCGTCGATACACCAAATAAAATATAAGTTCATAGAAAATGTACAAATAAACCATGCGTCCGTAAGTGCGACCGAGCATAACGCGCTCACGCGTCATTTTAAATATAAAAATTGTATTGCGTACAACGAAATAAATAATATTAAAACAATAAATAGCGATCGAGTATCTGCGATACTCCAACTACTAAGATTACAGCACTTATCTAAACCGGAAAAAGAAAGCGTTATAGCCTTAGTAAAGGTACATAGTGATAGATTCTACATACCTAACGAATATTTAAGTCAGACTCATCTGCAAGCCCACAAGATTGTTACTACCAACGACTCACCGATACACCACAAGCAATATCGCTTCCCGCCGGTACATCGAGAGGAAATCACACGCCAAGTGCAAGAATTAATCGACAAGGACGTTGTCACCACATCGGTATCACCATACAACTCTCCTGTGTGGATCGTACCCAAAAAACCAGACTCGCAGGGAAACAAGAGATGGAAGATGGTCATCGACTACCGGAAGCTGAACAAAAAAACCATAGAAGACGCCTACCCTCTACCTAATATCTGCGACATACTGGACCAGCTCGGAGGAGCGAAATATTTCTCTGTGTTGGATTTAGCAAGCGGATTTCATCAAATTCCGATGGATCCGAAGGACGCGCATAAGACAGCCTTCTCTACACCCCACGGACATTATCAATTTAACAGGATGCCGTTCGGATTAAAGAATGCACCTGCAACTTTCCAACGCCTGATGGATCAGACGCTGTCCGGTCTGCAAGGCGCAGAATTATTCATATATATGGACGACATAGTTATCTACGCTAGTTCCCTAAGAGAACACGACATAAAAATTGCTAAACTGATGCAACGTCTACGAGCTGCCAATCTAATGCTGCAACCAGACAAATGCGAATTCTTGCATCACGAGGTGACCTATCTAGGACATATCATCGGAGAAGACGGAGTACGACCCGACACGCAGGAGATCGTCGCCGTAAGGAACTTCCCACCACCTCGATGCCTGAAGAACGTACGCCAATTCCTGGAACTCGCAGGATACTACAGACGCTTCATTCCTAACTTCTCTAAAATCGCTAAACCACTGTCTAACTTAACCAAAAAGAACGTGACCTTTAATTGGAATACCGAAGCCCAAGCCGCATTTGATACTCTCAAAGAACTGCTATGTAAGGAACCAATCTTACAATATCCGAATTTCAAGGACGAATTCATACTCACCACCGACGCCTCAGAATACGCCGTCGGCGGAATATTAAGCCAAGGTACTATCGGACAAGACTTGCCGATCGGATACGCTTCTCGAGTCTTGAATACTGCTGAAAAGAACTACTCGACTATCGAAAAGGAGCTTTTAGCCATTATATACTGCGTTAATCATTTTAGACCATATTTATACGGCCGTTCATTCGCGCTGGTAACAGACCATCAACCACTAGTATGGCTGCACCGCGTCAAGGACCCTACTTCGCGACTAATGCATTGGCGACTCAAGTTAGAAGAATACGATTACAGAATTGTCTACAAGGCCGGAACCAGTAACTGCAACGCCGATGCGTTATCCAGAAATCCACCTCGACTATCCGTTCTTGCCATCCGCAAAAAACCTCGTCTCAGCTCTCCACAAACTTCTCTTAACCAAGCTTCCTCCGAATCCGATGATGAAGAGCTACCAAACAGCCTCCATTAAGGTGCAGACTGGCTGAGAGGGAAGAGTCACTTCCGAAAATCTCTGAGGATTCTCCTTCTCCCTTCTCATCCCACGCGATCGTCCACAACTCACAAGAGGCAGAAGCCGTTCCAGAAGAAACGCCACCGTCAAATTTGGAATCATTGGAGTTCCACCTGCCTCGTGCTCCTGACGACGAGAGCACGGATACCGCATATTCGGACAACGAAGACGAAGATTTCAACCCTGAGGAACCTCTACAAGGACATTCAGCCGAAAACGGAGACGACGAACGCGCAGAAAATACGCGATGTAAATTCAAAAAAACGAATACGCCACTGCTACAACAGAAGGACAACATAGTCGTCATGGTTACCGGAGACCAACGACCACTCGACAATGGAGCTCAAGAACTTTACACAGCAGGAAAACTGCCGCCTCTAAACCATTTAATGATCGGAAGGGCACGAGTATTTCCTTCCACATTCCATAATCGCCACATTATCGTACTGCCTGTGAAAGAAAGACGAAGTACCAACACTGACGAATATATTCTGAAGGAGTGTTTTATATCACTACTTGACGTAGCCAATGAATTAAACTTACATTCATTAAGCATACGCAGAACAGACAAAATAGATACCTTCGAGTGGAAGGAAATTCTATCCTTTTTGCGAACCAGTCTCCAAGAACGGAGAATGACAATTACGATATGCAACGGGACCGTTACGATCCCGCCAATAGAAGATCGCAAAGAAATAATAAGAGAAAAGCACGAATCAGCCACCGGCGGACACAAAGGCATAACTAAAACTTACCGACGCATTAACAAACGTTATACATGGACCAATTTAAAACAACATATACAAGATTTTATAAGGCAATGCCGCACATGTCAATTGAAGAAATTAGTGAGGAAAAAGACGCGACAACCTATGACACTGACCGACACACCGGGGCGAGCCTTCGACAAGGTCGCACTCGACATCGTCGGGCCCTTGAGAACTACACCTCGAGGAAATTCTTATCTGCTTACAATGCAAGACCTCTTAACAAAGTATTCCATATACGCTCCTATCAGCGACTGCAGAGCAGAAACTACAGCCATAGCATTCACAAACTATTTTATTTGCCGATTCGGATGCCCGAGGAGTATATTGACCGACCAAGGGACGAACTTCACTAGTCAGCTTATGCGAACAGTGATGAGGAAATTTCGAATAAAACACTTTCGAACGACAGCCTTTCATCCACAGTCTAACGGATCGTTAGAGCGATCGCATCACGTCCTCATGGAATACCTGAAATGCTTCGTTGACAAAGAAGGAAATTGGGATGAACTAATAGAAAGATGTTCCTTTTCTTACAATACTGCAGTTCACGAGGGTACTGGATTTACGCCGCACGAGCTTATTTTCGGGACACCCGCTAGAGTTCCTTCCGGGATCAACCATGAAGAGGAGCCGGAAACCTACGGGAGTCATTTAACAAATTTATTCACTACAATCTCGGACTTACAGAGAGTCGCTAAAATTAATCTACAAAGAGCCAAAGAAAAATCAAAAATATATTACGATAATAAAATTAATCCTGAGACCTTTACTAACGGTGATAGTGCTTTCTTATTAAACGAGCCTAAAACCGGTAAATTTGCGCAAGAATACACGGGACCATATCGCATAATCGATACGGAAGACAACGGAAATATTAAAATTATACTAAGAAGAGACCGCACCCGCATAGTGCACCTCAATAGATTGAAAAAAGCTTACTACCACGACCCGGGATGAACTGTCGCTTATCAAGGAAGCGACGTCTCATTCCAACCCGGCTCATTTAGCAAGCTCGGTTAATTGAAACCGGTGTGACAAATTGCATGCCCAACGCATGTAATCTCACCACAATTCGAATTTTTCTTCAGTACGAAGTTATCTTTTTGTTACTTAATTAAGCACCCATGATTTGGTGACGAATATAAACCACCCTTTCTTTTTTGTATATACAGGGTGTTTGGTAAAGATTTATGCAATTTTTATAAGCAGGTAGAGCGCATTAAGCTGAACATAAAATCCTCATCGTTTTTCCATTTTCACAATAGTTAACGAGTTATAGACCTGTAAAATTTTCTGTATTAGCCCGGCCTACCGGCAAATGCAAGCACGCCGAGCGCCCGACCGCGGCGGCTGCCCCTCCCTAGCGCTTGAACCTTGAGATTGCTAGGCGCGCGGAGGGAGTTGTTACAACAAGCGGCAATGGCTACGCACAATGTGTACGTGTACATACATGTGTACAAAAAAATATCAGTTCTAATGCTTAAAGAAACAATTACTAAATTTTTTTTTTTTAATAAATAATGATTATTTTTAATAAAACATTTTTTTTGGTGATAGTCTTAAATGTCGTAAACTGTCATAAATTTTAAAAGAAGCTATTATCATGTGCTCAAAAACAAATTTATCCTTCTTTAAACAACATTAGAAAATTTTATCGATTAAAATGGAAATAACAACCAAATAAAATGTTTCAACTTTATATTCTTAATTTGTTTCAACTTTATATTCTTAATTTACTTCCGAGTAGAAAATATAAAATAAATTTAAAAGAGAGAATCAAAGAAATGGCATTCTTCCCCGCAGATGGGGAGATCTCGCAGGGGTGGACGACGGGCGCGATTAAGGCGGCTTGTTGAGCTGTTAAAGAGGGACACAAGGAGCAGCGGTCCTGCTTCCCGAGAGACCGCGGCAGGGTCATCGCGCAAGTCTCCCGCGCCCCCGGACGTACCAGGGGCGTGCGAAGTAGTCCCGCGCGCCGGCAGCCCCGACCCGTCGGAAACGGAAGAGTCATTCGATTACTCCCGACCGGTCGTGGTGCACCTGGAGGCATTAGCCCCTGAGATCCGCCTCCCCAGTAGAATTATCTTGAGATTTAAATAAAAATGAACTAAATAAAACTAAATCTTTTAATTCTCTCATTCTCTAACTCCACAATCCGCTGTCTCGTACTCTAATCTCTCTCCGTTTCCGCTCGGCGGAGTAGAGAACGATAGAAAATATAAACAATTCGATCCTTGGCCCCGCCGGACGTAACAATACAAAAGCGTAACCGCTCACTGAGCTGCTATAAGTAGCAATTGAAGGTGATTTATTGGATTATATCTTCAAAGGTGTACCTTTATTACTTATTTATAAATAATTACTTATTTATCAATAAGAACCAGCCACCTACAATTGCTATAATACTATAGCCGCTTAGTGAGCGATTATGAATCTGGATGTACTCAATATTAATGAACTAATCATATTTAACGTTATATATGATTTTATATTACTTTATTTTGTTACTTTATTTTTAATATTTTTGAATTTTTGATATTTTGTTTTATTATATATACAAAAATAATATTTTACTTTAATTAATATATTTATATATATATAAACTTGTAAGAGATATAAACTATGTTTATATAAACTTGTAATGTAAAACTTGGTTTGTAATAATAAAAAATAATCAATTTTGTTAAATAAAAATTTACCATCCTATTAAATTTATTACCATGCATATATATTTATAATTAAATATAAATATATATGATTATAATCGTAACAGATTACATATGCAATAGTAATAAGTTAGAATAAATACATTTTTTCTTTAAAAGTGATATATTTATAAATATTTTAATTCTTTTAAGAAAAAATGTATTTATTCTAACTTATTATTACTGCGTATGTAATTTGTTACGATTATAATCATAACCCTATATCGGGCAACCTAAAGATATATCTTTTTAGTTCTCTTAATGTTAACTTTTAGATAACTTCCATAAGAGGTTATAAAGATCAAAAGTGCTCTTTAAGATGTCTAAGGACGGGATTCATAGACCGATCTTAAGCTCAAGCATTGTCTTAAGTCTAGCTTCGAGCCGACTTGAGACTTACTTAACCAATGAAATAACAGCATTGACGTCTCAAGATCGTGCTTAAGCTGGAACTTGAATAATATTCGACTATGAATTCCGGCCAAGGTGTGCTCATACTCAAGACGAATTTCGGTACAATTCTACGCAGATTCCAGATGCGGCCATTTTTAAGAAAGAGAGAAGAGATCCTTTCTCTCTTTCATTATTTCTGGGGCTCGATTCTTGAATTCATTCGCAAGAGAAACGTATACGCAAATACTCGCTCTAACAGAAAGTTGTAAGTTTATTGGTTAATAGCCATACGATAGCCAATAAATTTCTAACTTTTCTGTAAGAACAGAATTTGCGAATACGTTTCTCTTGCGAATAAATTCAAGAATCAAGCCCCTGTTTCTATTGCTTGTTGTCTGGCATTGTGTTTAGGCCCTATTATAAAAAAGTTAGTCTCTTTATTTTTATCCCAACTATCACCTTCAATTATTTTCATCTCTAATAATTTGTAATTATTTAGAATAAGGCCTTTTTCCGAATTATTGAGAATTTGAGTCTGAATACTCTGGTCTGGATGATATTGAGGTACTATTATGATATAACAAATTGAAAATACCGCGGCAAGATGGCGGTATCTGGAAGCAACTTTTCATTGGCTGTTAAAAAGCATATGCGTATGAGCACACCTTATATCCTTCCACCATGGACTAGACGATTGTATCTAGAATTGGAATGTATTCCGGTAGAGCACTAAAAAAGTAGGTATTCTCCATAGACTAACGTAGACGGAGCCTTTCGAAGAGGGGTAGCTGATTTTTGCGGTAAGGGGAGAGGCTAGGAACTTCGGTCAGTTCCGTCGCGATTCGACTACGTTCAGCATTATATCGTCCGTCGCTCACTCGTTTGCGCTTTCTCTCTCTCTCGCTCTCTCTCTCCCTCTTGCAGTTATATTCTCTCTCGCTCACGCTCTTTTTCTCTCTCTTTCTCGCTCTTCCTCTCTCCCTCTTGCAGTCATATGTCGAATTATTAGTCGAATATTATCGAATGTACCCGAATTCAACCAAAGTTCCTAGACTATCTCTTCACCCCGAATATCAGCCCCCTCTCGCCCTAAGTGATAGGTAATGCTCCGTCTACGTTAGTCCATGGTGGAAGAATGTAAGGTGTGCTTGTTCTTGAGACGAATTTGGGATAGTTCTGCGCAGGATACCAGGTACGGCCATATTTCAACGTCACAGGCATGGCTGCGCCGGGAGCGCCCCGATTGACCACGTCCCAATTGACCACCGCTTTTCTAATTGGCGGTCCAACGGAAAAACTCTAAGCATTCATTGCTGTAAATGGTTGTGGTCAATTGCAACGTGGTCAATCGGGGCGCTCCTGGCTGCGCCCATGCCGCCCATGCTCGGACGTTGCACGTCACACATGTCGCACGTCGCGTAATTAATAAAATCGCGTATGTTACGTATGCTGCCGCATCTCCAGGACAGTTAATATTTCTTAAATCTCGTCAGCATTGTGCCATATGTTTTCCTCTGGCTGAAGTAAGTTTAATCTCTATTCCATTATCTTAAATTTCAAGTTATTCTTATTCACGTGAGATTGCATTATGAAGTGAAAACAAAAAAAGATGAGAAAAATTACAAATATAAAAAAAGAATGCAGACTTTGGAATGTAATTTGTTTAAAAAAATAATCCTTTTATAATGATAAATCATAAAATACATAGAAATATGTATAAGAATATTTTTACAAAGATTTTGTATAACTTGTATAGTTTCTTTATATTCCCAGTGAACACAGTAATATAGCAGTGTAACAGCAATGTAACCAAATATAACAGGTTACGTTACTCTGAAATTACACGTAACTTACATGTAAGTTACAATTTCCGACTCAGCAATATAACATGTTATAATTACATGTTATCTTGTAACCGTTACACAACAGTTACAAAGAAAAATAAAATAAAATAAAAATTTCTTTTTTTTTTTAATTATTTTTATCAACAGCACATACTACATTTAGAATAAATTTTTATTAATTAATTAAATTTAAATTATGTAATTTTTTATTTTATTCTTACTTGCCGCTGCTAGGTTTGAACCCGGGACCTTAGGATGACGAACCTTGTACTCTACCTACTACGCCAATTTGACTCATCGATATGGGTACTTGTTATTGTCTACATATACTTATATGCTATAAACTGACGCAACTATATTATTTTTTATAAAAGCAATTAAATTTTGCAAAACATATTAAAAATAAATAGCATTAATTTATTTACTTATTAATTTCATTGTTAAATTTATCTTTTTCCATAATCTTAATAATTTGATGGAAATTGCGATCTATTTAGCACTAATTTGAAGCGTTCAAATAATTAATTAGATGGTTAACTATATAGATCGTAATTCTAAGAAAAATTGAATAGTATACATTTATTATTCTGTTTTTGTTCAGCACATAATGAATTTCAATTTTGTGCATTTTTTGTGCGCAGTAATTGTAGACAAACCGTTATTTTTGAAAACATTATCTTTATAATAATTTTTTTTATTATCAAATAGATCTATCATTCAGGATGTTATAATGTTGTCTGATTTCTGAGTCAACTACGACGCATCGTTCCGTAATAACATTGATACGAACGTGTTATGTTACGATTATACAATTTTTGTTGAATAACTGTAACGCCAAAACGATGTATAACAGCTATATCACTTGCGTATAACAAATATTACGTAACAGGTTATTTCCATGTTATATAGCACCTACATATCACAAGAATAACAATGTTAAATTATTTGTAACTTCCATGTTATATTGCCGCTATAAAATGTGTTCACTGGGTTATGTTTGAACATTTATTCCTCTGAATTTTGTATAATTTTTACTTCTCTATGAAATAAAATACTTTTAACTTTTTATTTTTATGTTTATTTTATTTCTGAATTTAAATATTTGAAATTTAATTCAAATATTTAGATTTGTTTATATTTTGTTTGTTGTAAAATGTATTTCTACTTTTTTTCTACTATTCTTAATTCTACTATTACAATGTATTTCTACTTAATTAAATTAAAATTAAAAATGTATCAAATGTTACTACAAAAAGTCGCAAATAAAATTAGATAATTTTATTTTTAAAAAGTTACTTTTATTAGTTTATGATTATTTTTCATAATTTACATGTATATTTTAATCTACTTTTTATTATTAAATATCAAGATTGAGTATAAATTAACAAATTTTGAACTAAATATATTTAATAGTTTATAGAATTAATTTTATTACATTAAAAATTGTATGAACAAAAAACCAACTTTATCAAAAGTTATGTAAAATTAAATTAGAAAGTAATTTTAAAACGCATTATTTATATTAAATTAGAATATTGTAATTTTTTTTAAATTATCTTATAGTAAAAATAACGAAACAATCACAATTTAAACACAAAAATAAGTTAAACCAATAATAATAATACGTATGGCAAATTCAAATTGTCGCGACAAGATGGCGGTATCTGGAGCACATGTCTTATTGGGTGTTTACGATAATGGCTATCCGAGTAATTTTCTCTAGGATCGAAATATATGATAAGCACAACCATCTACTATCATCATGATTCGTGACAACTCAATGCTGTCCGGTATAGCCAAATCATCACGAGCAAGTTGCGAGTTGCGAGTTCCATGAGTTTGTAGCAGGTAACCTAAAAAGTACGACATAATAATTTGATTATTACAATTAAAAATAATCTGTTTTTAATGTATGTTTTTAATGGTAAGATTATTAACTTCATTAAAATAGTAATTATATAACACAATCATGTATTTTTAAAGTATTGTCTAAAGTAATATTAAAGAGATTATTTTATTTACAAATATTTTATTTATTAATTTGTCTATCAAGTTTATATTATAACGTCCCCTACAGCATGAAATATTGCTGCAACGTTGCAGAAATATTATTTTGCAAGATTGGAATATTGCAGAAAATATTGCAATATTGCAGCAATATTCCTATGTCCGCTCCAAAACAATATTGTGCAATATGTCTGCAATATTTCTGCAATATTCCCCGTAAGATTTCTGTAATATTTCAGCAATATTGCTGCAATATTTCTTGTAAGATTGCTATAATATTTCTGAAACGTTAATGCGCAATATGAAGGAAATGTTGCAGGTGGTTAAATTAATCAAATAATATGTAAGATGTGTATTATACGAAAAACGGAAAATGAATTTATTGTCATACCGTTATGGCACAATAATTAAAAAAATTATTAATTAAAAAAGTAATTAATTAAATTAACATACACCAACGGATATCGAATATCGTTCCATTCTAGATTTAAGTAAGCATTAAAATGAAGCAAGTCCAGAAAATGCCCATCCTGATCAATTTATATGCTAGAATTACACATGCATGTATGGTTCACACATGTTTAATTAATGTATTATATATATAAGTCGGAGTGAACATCTTCTGGACTTGCTTCACTCAATCTAGTATGGGACGCAACGCTGTCGTGATTACAGAATTTGTTGCACATCTATGTATCTTTTAGCTCTAATCTTACATAAAAATTTAAAATAAAAATATCCTGCTCTATTTTTTTATTTGTCCCTTAAAACTATGTAAAATATTACTTATTGTTAGTTCTAGATTAAGAAATACGGATTATACGGAAATAAATTTTGCACGGTTGCAATATAATATTGCCACAATATTGTGCAATATCTGTTAGGAAATATTACATTTGTAATATTGCTACAATATTGCACAACATCTGCTAAGAAATATTACATTTGTAATATTGCTGCAATATTGTGCAACATTTGCTAGGGAATATTATATTTGTAATATTGCTACAATATTTCTGCAATATTGGTTATATTATGCACTATTGCAATATTTCTGCAACGTTGCAGCAATATTTCATGCTGTAGGGGGTATATCTAACGCATATCTAACGTATATCTGTTTACAGTATATCTTAATTTACTATGCACTTGTATTACAAATTAAAAAAATTTATTGTAAACATTATTATTAGTTTCACATTAGTGAAATATTCATGCATAATATTTATACATAAAGATATATGATTTTTTAAAATAATGATAACACCATGCAACTTATCATTAACAGTTGTTACAAGAAAGAAAAATATTTATACTTAAATTTTTATTTTACTTGTAATCTAAAAAATATTATTAATAATGATTTATTTAGTAATTTTACATAATTTATCTCATTTGTTTCAAAGTGTTAACACCATCCGTTTAATAAAAGATGACTTTTCTAATATATATGTTAGTTAATAATAAATAATAACATTTATTGTGAATCAATGTTTAATTAAAATATTATATTAGGTTTTGAAATAATACCGTTATGATAGAAACTTGATAGACAAAATAAATATTTGTAAATAAAATAATCTCTGATATTACTTATTTAGACAATACTTTAAAAATACATGATTGTGTTACATATAATTACTATTTTAAAGTTAATAATCTTATCATACATTAAAAACAGATTATTTTTAATTGTAATAATCAAATTATTTATGTCGTACTTTTTAGGTTATCTGCTACAAACTCACGGAACTCGCAACTCGCAACTTGCTCGTGATGATTTGGCTATACCGGACAGCATTGAGTTGTCACGAATCATGATGATAGTAGATGGTTGTGCTTATCATATATTTCGGTCCTAGAAAAAATTACTCGGATAGCCATTATCGTAAACACCCATTGGTTGTTAGACCCATATGCGCAAGAGCACACCTTGTATTCTTCCACCATGCATTAGTCTATGGTATTCTTACGTCCGCCATTTTTCTTCAAACCAGCAAGTAACTAGCATAATGTTTTATATATACAGGGTGTCCCAAATCTGGTGTGCAATATTTCATGGAAAGATAGACGAGATCGAGATGAACATAAAAATCCAATATAATCTTGGTTAGGTCTATCAATAATCAAGATATAAATTTTTTAATTTATGCGAATGAGAGCGCGCCTTGCGCGCCGAAGGAAGGGCTCGAGCCGCTCGAGCCATAGCACGGCCTACTGTCTCAAGCATTGGCTGCCGGCGGCGGCGGGAGGAAGAAGGAGAAGCGTGGCGTCGTCGCCGTTTCCACGTCTTGCCGCACCGCGCCTAAGCTCGCGTCGATGGCTGCTACGCATACTCGCGATTACATGACAAGATTATAAATTATTAATAAAAATATGACAAATTTAAATCGTAATAAACTTCTGTAAATAAGAAAGTCAAAAGAGAGAAAGCGATGGAAACGTATGAATCCTGCAAATAATATAATATTTGCCGCATCAAATTCTCTTATCGTTTTTTATGGAATATTCAATTAACGAAGATTTATCACGATTGATTCTTTATACATTCTCCTTTCGTAACCATCTTATTAGAAAATTACAAAATGCACGAAATACTATCCCTAATATACACTCTTTGTAAAATAACACGATAGAAAAATATTCACGTTTGATCTAAGGACTTCAGGATAATCTATTCGATGCGACTTCTACGGTAATTATAGGTAATCAGAGATCAATGTTATGTCAAGTATCGTTAGTATGATTAACTACAAAGGATTTTCTCTTGTATATGATAGAGAACTTCGAGTTTCTTCTATCGTTAATACATTCTAAGTCACTGAAAATCTGTCGTAATTAATAATGCAATTAAAGGTAGAAGAAACTGTAAGTTTTCTATGGTTATAAAAGAAAATCCTTCGTTGTATTAACAATACATGATATTAAACATTAATTTTTAAGCATAATTATCGTAGCATCGCGCCTAAGCTATCGTGAAATCGTTACATCAAGAGGGAATATTTTTCAGTGTTATTACAAAGAGTGTAACATACTATGGATAAGTATTTCGCGCATTTTAGTATGACACCTCTCTCTCTCTCCCCCTCTCTCTCTCTCTCTCTTTCTCTCTCTCTCTCTCTCTCTCTCTCTCTCTCTTTCTCCCTCTTTCTTCCTCTTTCCCTCTCAAGCACTACGTAGTACACAAATACAATAAATATTACCACGTTTAACAACATTAGTTTGTACTATTCTACTTTCATTATGTGTGTAAATTGAATAAAATTTTAACAATTATCATTTCTTTATATTTTTAGTATTACACACGATCGAAAAAAAAATTATCAAAAATTATTACTAAAACTGCGATAAATAATCAGCACGATACTTTCTTTCTGAGTGTCGTATCGTGTTTAATGTTAAAAATGTTAAAAAATAGTAATCTTGTTAAAAAAATTTTATATGACATTTAATGAAACTCTAATAATATTGATTGGAACTGTTGTTGAAAATGACATTTATCGTGTTTCTGTAAATACTTTAGAGGGAAAGATATTCTGCTAACTTCGCGAAATACATATTTTTATCTTTGTCTTTTTAATATAAAAATTGTAGCAACGTTCTGCTTTATTTAATTACACATAATGAAAGTAGAATAGTACAAACTAATGTTGTTAAACGTGGTAATATTTATTGTATTTGTGTACTACGTAGTGCTTGAGAGGGAAAGAGGAAGAAAGAGGGAGAAAGAGAGAGAGAGAGAGAGAGAGAGAGAGAGAGAGAGAGAGAGAGAGAGAAAGAGAGAGAGAGAGAGGGGGAGAGAGAGAGAGGTGTCATACTAAAATGCGCGAAATACTTATCCATAGTATGTTACACTCTTTGTAATAACACTGAAAAATATTCCCTCTTGATGTAACGATTTCACGATAGCTTAGGCGCGATGCTACGATAATTATGCTTAAAAATTAATGTTTAATATCATGTATTGTTAATACAACGAAGGATTTTCTTTTATAACCATAGAAAACTTACAGTTTCTTCTACCTTTAATTGCATTATTAATTACGACAGATTTTCAGTGACTTAGAATGTATTAACGATAGAAGAAACTCGAAGTTCTCTATCATATACAAGAGAAAATCCTTTGTAGTTAATCATACTAACGATACTTGACATAACATTGATCTCTGATTACCTATAATTACCGTAGAAGTCGCATCGAATAGATTATCCTGAAGTCCTTAGATCAAACGTGAATATTTTTCTATCGTGTTATTTTACAAAGAGTGTATATTAGGGATAGTATTTCGTGCATTTTGTAATTTTCTAATAAGATGGTTACGAAAGGAGAATGTATAAAGAATCAATCGTGATAAATCTTCGTTAATTGAATATTCCATAAAAAACGATAAGAGAATTTGATGCGGCAAATATTATATTATTTGTAGGATTCATACGTTTCCATCGCTTTCTCTCTTTTGACTTTCTTATTTACAGAAGTTTATTACGATTTAGATTTGTCATATTTTTATTAATAATTTATAATCTTGTCATGTAATCGCGAGTATGCGTAGCAGCCATCGACGCCAGCTTAGGCGCGGTGCGGCGAGACGTGGGAACGGCGACGATGCCACGCTTCTCCTTCTTCCCCCCGCCGCCGGCAGCCAATGCTTGAGACAGTAGGCCGTGCTATGGCTCGAGCAGCTCGAGCCCTTCCTTCGGCGCGCAAGGCGCGCTCTCATTCGCATAAATTAAAAAATTTATATCTTGATTATTGATAGACCTAACCAAGACTATATTGGATTTTTATGTTCATCTCGATCCCGTCTATCTTTCCATGAAGTATTGCACACCAGATTTGGGACACCCTGTATATATATATACATATGGTATAATATACATATTTTTAATAAAATCCTCTCTTCTTTTTTGACATTGTGTCGTTAAAAAATTACAATATATCAATCTTTATAAACACAAAATGCAAGATTAATTTTACATAAAAAATATCTCGGCACGTGCAATTTCGAAATTTTGAATCGGGTACTTACTTCGATCTTTATTATCCTTTACTTCCTTATCTTTCGAGAGTAACGGCTCTTTAACTTGTTTTTTACCTCTGTTGTTTATTGTTTGTTTATTGGCAAAATTCGTCAGATTGATGTTTTAGAGTTTAGACTATTATTATCACTCGTCTGTATCTATCTCTATCTATCACTTATATTTGTGTAACACACTGAGGGATTCCAAAAAATATAATCGTCGTAAGTAACGTACGTAATGCTGTTTCTTAAGATTATGAGTAACACGCAATCCTTCACTGACAATGCAACACTCAATCCTTCTTTATTAACAAGCCGATGTACTATTACGTTGTTTGTTGCCGCGCAGTTAAACGTTACCGTGTCGTGTGCATAGACGTCGGATACAGGCAATAGACCAATCACAGCGACCGAAGTGTAAGCTAGTGTAGAGGGTGTGTTCTGTTTCACACATGATATGCATGTTGCATCATGCGTGAAACGGAACGCATCCTAGCACTCTCTACACTAGCTTACACTTCCAGTCCTTCGGATTTCGGTCGCTGTGTGATTGGTCTATTGCCTGTATCCGACGTCTATGCACACGACACGGTAACGTTTAACTGCGCGGCAACAAACAACGTAATAGTACATCGGCTTGTTAATAAAGAAGGATTGAGTGTTGCGTTGTCAGTGAAGGATTGCGTCTTACTCATAATCTTAAGAAACAGCATTACGTACGTTACTTACGACGATTATATTTTTTGGAATCCCTCAGTGTGTTACACAAATATAAGTGATAGATAGAGATAGATACAGACGAGTGATAATAATAGTCTAAACTCTAAAACATCAATCTGACGAATTTCGCCAATAAACAAACAATAAACAACAGAGATAAAAAACAAGTTGAAGAGCCGTTACTCTCAAAAGATAAGGAAGTAAAGGACAATAAAGATCGAAATACCCGATTCAAAATTTCGAAATTGCACGTGCCAAGATATTTTTTATGTAAAATTAATTTTGTATTTTGTGTTTCTAAAGATTTATATATTGTAATTTATCAACAACACAATGTCGAAAAGGAAAAGAGGATTTTATAAAAAATATCTGACAGACAATTCTGAAGAAATTCCTGTAACAACAAAATATTCTCGTCTATTAAGTGCAAAAAAAAGGGAAAATAGGAAAACAGGTAAATTCATAATTATTGTTATATGGTTGTCCTAATATTTTGTACTTCAGTATTAAATATGTATAGATCCTTATATATAATTTTAATTATTAATGTTATTAATATTTTTTAAGACATAATTATTTTTAGTTAAATACATATGACATAATTTACAAAATTCTATCTTTACACATTTTAGTGTAATGTAAGTGAAAGTGATAATTGAAACAATGAAGTTAGGACCATGGCACAAGCTCTTCCGTAAGGCGATACATCAAGTGATCTTACATACTGGGGCTCGATTCTTGAATTCATCTGCAAGAGAAACGTATTCGCAAATTCTGTTCTTACAGAAAAGTTGAAAATTTATTGGCTATCGTATGACTTTTAACCAATAAACTTGCAACTTTTCTGTTAGAGCGGGTATTTGCGCATACGTTTTCTTGCGAATGAATTCAAGAATCGAGCCCCTGATCTTAAACTTTGATTTTTACTTAGCCCTGCATTTGGCGCAATATCTGTATTGGATACTCGTTTAGGCTAAATGCATCACCGTTTTCACACAGTAAACATTTTTTTATTAATCCTAATATTCGTCAATTGTTTTTTATTATTTTAAAGTTTAATATAAGATTTATCAATCAAATAGAAATTTTAAATTATATGCACATTGCGACCATTTGTGGATAAAAAAATATTGTGCTTAATGCAGGATTAAAAATAAACTCAAGTTAACACACAAAGAAATCCTTAACTTAAAAACATACGTTAAGGATTTCTTTGGGGAGCATCCCAGATGCGCATAGATCGAAACAGACACCAATCAGAACTAACTGAGTTAGTTAGAATTAGGATAAATTTATAGAATTTGATTAGTGGTCTCCGTTTCCATCTGTGCGCATCTGGGACTCACTCTTTCTTTGTACGTTGATTTAAGTTAAATTTTCAATATGAGCTTAGGTTTATATAGAGTATTCAACGTAACGTAACGCTTTATGGAAAAGCTTGTGTGGTGGCCCTTAGTTTTGTATACTTATATATATTTGAATTAGTAATGTCAAATTACAACTGTATTAACTGTAAACATCAACTAATTACACATATATACATTTGTAGATGGATCAAGAATGTGATCATGAACAAAATGATGTTATTATCCAAGAACATTCTTTCCAAGAATCTTTCGAAAAAGAAAACATGAATCACCATTATTCTGGACTTAACAATGAAAATAATAAGTCTAAAGAAGATGAAAATGAACAAGATTATCAATCTGAAAATGAATCTGAAAATAATGATTGTTTTGATAATAAAAATGACAATAATGAAATTTATTATTTTGACGATAATGGAGAGCTTTATGAAGATGATAATAGTTCTGATAGTGAAGAAAGTGAGAACCATGATGAATATCAAGAATACTCACAAGTAACTTTACAATTTTATTTATTTCTAACAAAAATATGCAATATTATAATTTATCATTTAATGAAAAAAGAAATTCGATACTCTTTGTCTGCAAAGTATGATCGGAAATATAATTATATTAGCAGACACTCCGTAAATACATATTTTCTTGCAGGAACCTACACGATTGTCTATATATGAAGGATGTGATTTAAGTAAAGAAGAAAGTCAATTGATGATAATGAGTATGGCAATTCAAAACAAATTGACTGATTCTGCATTACAAGCTTTACTTCAAATTATTGATTCTCATTTGCCTTATAGAGTATATTCCTCAAAGTATCATTTTCTACAATTTTTTCCAAAGGTAGTTTTCTGTAAATATTATTTTTGTCCAACGTGCTTTATTATATTGACATTTCATTGTGATACTATTACTGAATGTAATAACTGTCGAAAACGTTATGAACAAAACCAATTACAAAGAAATTTTAACTATTTTTATCATTTTTCATTGAAGTCGCAGTTGATCGAGTTATTAAAAACTAAATTATTTACACAATTTAGAAAAAATAGTCTCATTGAAAGTGATATTGTAGATGGAAAACTTTATCGTAAGTTAAAAGAACAAAAAGTTATATGTGATAACGATATTACTATTCAGTGGAACACAGATGGTGTAGAAATATTTAATTCGTCCACATACACTATATGGCCGATTCAAGTATGTATAAATGAATTACCATATCGAGTTAGAAGAGATAACATTTTACTTTGTGGATTATGGTTTTATAACCATAAACCACCAATGGATTTGTTTCTTCGTCCATTCATAGACGAACTTTTAGAATTAGAAACAAATGGATTCTGGTGTGTTCCATATAAACACAAGGAACCCATACTCGTAAAAGTTTATACACTTCTTGCAGCTGTAGATACAATAGCTAGACCACTTATTCAAAACATGAAGCAATTTAATGGTGCATATGGATGTTCATATTGTTTCCATAAAGGAGAACAAACTTTAATTGGAAGAGGTCAAACACGTATATATTCTGGTAATAAAAGCATGTTACGAAACATAAAGCAACATTATAAACATATTGAAAGAGCTAATAATGAAGGAAGACCAGTAAAAGGTGTTAAAGGTCCTTCAGTAGTAATGCTTTTAAGTACGTGTCATATTATTCATTCTTTTCCACCAGAATATATGCATTCAGTTTTATTAGGCGTGACAAAATTATTTGGAACATTGTGGTTTGACTCAGTTAATAATAATAAAGATTGGTACTTAGGCTTAAAAGTTACTGAATTCAATAATAAATTACTAGCTATACGACCTCCTTGTGAAATTACAAGAACGCCACAATCTGTGAAAAATACAAAATGGAAAGCAAACGAATGGAAATCTTTCTTATTGTATTATTCGCTTATTTGCTTGAATGATATAATGCCACGAAAATATATTAAACATTGGTTACTATTTGTATATGTATAGCATTTATATTTTTTCCAAAACAAAATTTACAGATAACGAGTTTGATAAAGCAAAAATAGCACTTTATGAATTTGTTTTAAATGTCGAGTTACTCTATGAAAAAGAATATATGAAATATAACTTACATATGATGCTTCATTTGCCAGATTATATGAAAAAATACGGTGCCGTATGGGCATGGTCAGCATTTCCGTTTGAACACTTTAATGGTATAATAGCAAAGATGTTTCATGGAAGTCAATGTATACCACTACAAATTTGTACAATTTATTCCAGAATAAGATATATTAAACAAAATTCAGATATCTTTAGTAGGTCTAATTGTAGTAGACAAGGAAAGAAAGTGTTTCAATATATGTATAATGAAAGAAACTAAAATTTTTAAATGTATAAAATATGGAGATGATTTGAGAATATTTGGGAAACCTGTAAATATAACTTTGTCATTGTCTCAAAAACTGTTGATTGAGGAATTATTACAGCAAACAATTACACAAGAAGTAAAATCATTTCAAAGATTTTCTTATAAAAATACTCTTTATCATAGTTACAAATATTCTCGTCTTATTAAAAGAAATAATAGTACAGTTCTATTAAATCATAAAGAATTAATAGTAATTTTAGATCTAATCTTAATTAATACATCAGAACTACAAGAAATATACTACGTTGTCCTTGGTAAAAAATTACAAATAATGGACGAAGAACTTTGTAAACACAAATGTATATCAACAAAAATGTTTTCATTTATAGCACGTGAAACAAACAATGATATTTCTTGTTTTCCATCAAATTTTGATAAAAAATGTTGTAATGTCCTTTATAAAGAAGATAAGTTATATATCGTGCCTTTGGTAAATACAGTAGAAATTGATTAAATAATTTACTGTTTATTAAATTTATCACAATGTAATTCTTTACGAGTTAAAATTTTGTTCTTTTATATGTACACATGTATATGTTTCTTGCAAAAAATATGACTAAAAAGTTATATATTGTATTTAAAATAAAAAAATATTACAAAAATTTAAAGTTTTTAGACATTTTAATTATAAATCCACATTTTTTTAATAGATTATTTCTTATGTACTTACAGTTAAAATTTATATTAAAAAAAAAGTTTTTTTTATGGAAAAGGAAAAGTTGAAATAAAAATAAGAGCTCAAGAAAATTTAGGGAGAAATTTACTCGAAAGATGTTTTTTATGCATCACAAATTTGTTAGAAGTTTCGTTCTTTATCACTGAAATGTAAAAACAAATTTTGTTCAAATATTTCACAAATAGTTTTGGTATCAGAATTCAGTAGTTGTCGACGAAAATACTATTAGGAATAATACTATACTTAACGTATAGGCTCTCAGTAGTTTTCTAATAGTATTGTAATAAGAACACAGTAGTATTCCAATATTTTTCAATAGTATTTCAATAGTTTTCCTATATTATTCTCAGAAGTTTTTCAATATTTTTTAAATAATTCTCTTATAATTTTTTTTTGTACGGGAGGGATGTGTAACTCGAAGGGAAGCGCGTTTATCGCGCGATTCAACAAATGACCGCAACCGCTTTTTACCGATTTGTTCGTCGCGAAAGCTGACATTCGCTACAATTCTTGATCAACGGTGCGGAGCCGTCGATGTGCGTTTGCTGCCACGGTTGATTGTAATGCTCGTTACAGCGACGATAGCTTCGAACCTCTTGATCCGCTTTTAAATGTTCCGGAAGCTTGTCCCACACGTGTTCGATATAGTTGCCGCACTCGCGTAACAGAACGATCTTTGGCACAAACTGTAACTGCTCTGCGTTTAAATCGAGAATATCGGAGGGATGCGATAGTACGAGATACATCTTTGATACTGAGCGATGCACGACTTTGCGCTCGTATTAATAGGCGTTTGATCCTACCCCTTTACCTAATATAAAAAATAATGTTTGTGCAACAACCTGATAAGCTAGTAAAAAATGTGAGCGTAAAAGATATAAAATATTTTTCAAGCGTTAGTGAAGTGTACGACGAAGACGTGATCTTACGCGTCTCCAAGAGCTATAGTTTTCTGTAGTATGGGAAAAGTGAAGTGGTTTCATTTGTTTGGAATTCGACGAGAAGAGCGTCGTCCAGATCAAACAGCATCGTCAGTTCAGTTCGAAATTTCTTCGGGTAAAGAAGTGGTGAAAATGCATCTACAAAAATATATTTATAACAAGGATACTATGGCTAACATTGTAAGTACTTTATTTTAATATTAAAAAATTTTTATATTATTTATATTCTCTCTAAATCTGAATTAGTGAATAGTTACTAATTCCCAGTGAATATTCACTGAAATTACCAGCCAAAAGTATGCCACTGGCAATCAGTGTAATTTAACTATTAAATTAGTGAAACCTCAATGGAATGCTGAAGAGATTAGTAAAAAAAAGCATACTGATTTATTCAGTGAAAAATTAACTTATTGATTAATGTACGGAAAAAGGAAGTAATTACTATAACAAATTTAGTCATAAATATAGATAGCTAACATTTCTTGTAATAAAAACTATAATTTTGCAGTAGTAACAAAATCTTTTACTAAAATGTTGCTAAATTTTTTGCCATTTAGTAACAGTTACAAAAAGGTTTTGCTGTAATTGCAAAATTATAGATTTTATTACAAAAAAATGTAAACTGTCTATATTTATAACTAAATTTGTTGTGGTAGTTCTCTTTTTCCGTATACATTTTATATTAATAGATTATTATATTGAGATTGCAAACTGAAAATAATTAAATATATTTTTTATATATTTTAGACTTCTTGAATTTCCCATATATTATTAGTTTATATCACATTATATAGCATATAATTTATCTTATTATATATATTAACAGAAAAATATTAATAGAATATATATTAATAGATTAATATATTATATATATTATTAAATCTCCCTACTTGGTTCTCCAACTTCCGCATCTTCCACAACATTGCAAATATTTATATGTAACGAAGAAACAGTATTTGATGGATTTACATTAATCAGATAAATAAAGCTTTCAATGAAATTATAAAAATTTAAAAGAGAAAGTGGATATGAAACATGCAGCACTTGATACAATTTAAATAAGAGATCAAATGCTGCAATTGGAGTTGCTCGATGCGGAAGCATGAAAAACCACCCGTCGCCCTGAACAAAGAAAGTGTTCTTTTCTTGACCTAGAATACACATAATATATAGTTGCACGTTGCCATCCGTCTCAGTTCTTAAATTCTGCTCAGTATAGGGAAGATTGGTTCCTTCCTACAGAATAAATACATAATAATTTTTGATGTATTCCTTTTATCATATATGTATAAATTGATATTAAAAAGTTTAAAAACATACCGGAAAAATTTTTATAAGATGAGGATTTGGAACTTCAGTAATAGTATTTAAAATGTTTTCCTTATCTCTTTTTTGTAACTAAAATAAAAGCAATATATGACATTATTTTAAGAAACTATTAACATTATATAAGTACAATAAAATAAAATTCTCACTTTCTTGCCCTTATTTTTTGGACCGTCTGCATTAATTTTTTTTAAAAAATTTGATGGAGGCAAAAGGAGAGTCAGTGCAATCAAAGCTCGTAAAGCGTCTGATAAAAAGAAAAAACATAGTATATTATAAAAAATCTCATTTTTCAGAACTATTTCGATCAATAGTTTAACAATAAGCAAAAACTCATTACATTAAAACACTCACCATCATTAACAGGAAGATTGTTGGTTTTCTTCATTATATCTGGTCTATATTTGATAATATATCCAAGAATTTTGGTAGTATAATAGGAAGGGAATTTGGCCAAGAAATTATCTTCACAATTTGGATAAATAATATTAAAATCTTGTTCTATCTGAAAAATAAAAATATAATCCACACTTACAATAGAGAAGATGGTATTATAGCTACTGTAGACAATATGATCACTCGTATTATCTCCGTTATTAACTGAAAAATTTTAACATTTGTAACAAAATATTGTAACTTTTATAAACAATTTTTTATATTAATTTTTGGGGTGATTATATTATCATTTTTGTTTCTCTTGGACCATTATGTAGTGCTACATTTTTATAAATATAATATTTAATAATAATGTAAATATAATAAATATTTTATAATTTTTAATCTAAAATCTAATAAATAATACTTTGATGAATATAATCGTTTTAATTAAGAATTATTAATATTATCATTAACTTTACCATTAACATTAATTATTAACAAAGTTATATAAAATATAAATGAATGGCTATATTATCACCTCCTCTACTAATTTTAAATTGAAAAAGCTGGTTTCAAACTTACCATTTCACCATTATAATCAAGAAGACGCGGATATTTTTCAAAAATATTTGATATAACAGGACCAGAGCTTATAATCCATTGTCTTCTATTTGAGAAAGTTTCCTTGAGACATTTCTTGATTAATTCTTTGTTACTATCAGATGGCAACTTATGTTTCATCCACAATATCTAATAATATAAATAATAATAAAAGAATATTTATGTTTTGTGCTTAAACAAGTTTTATTTAAAAGTAGAGATTGTAAAATATATTAACGAACCTTTTCCTCCAAAACATGTTTGTCGAGTACTACTACATCATTATTTGAAACACTGGAACTTTTCTCCAAGCATTATGCTTTTCTTTTCATTGAAGAATATTTCTTTTTTTGAGGGGAAAGTTTTGTGCGAACTGTCCACAATCGAAATTCGATGAATCCTTGTCTAGTTTTGGGATCATAATAATGTTCCTAAAATTTATTATGAATATTTGTCATAAATATTAATAATGTATGGTAAGAAATGCCATTGAAAATAGGTTTCTTGAACTTACATAACCATTACATCCTGTCACATTATTTTTTAATAGAGGAAATTCGGAAACGATGGCACTTGCAAGTGATACTTTGACTTCATCTGGAGGATAACTAGAACAAAATGTTATTTTGGTATTTGAGACTTTTGCGGTATACAATGTATACATAATTAATTCGAGGCTTAAATTCGAGGCATTTCAGTTCACTAAGAATTCTTTATTAGGAAGAGGCGCTTATAAGGTAAATTGAAATATACATAAAACGTCAAAATAAGAATCAGAAAAAATTCGACTTCAATCCGGAAATCAAGCTTCGAATTACTTGTACTATTATGATAGCGATCAATTAAAAAAATGATAAAATATTTACGTACTAATTGTTTTGTGCTAAAATAAGCTTAGCCACAACAATACGCACAAGGGCTTTTCTATCAAATTCATTAAAAGATCCTTTACGAATAGCTTTCAATATAGAGACACCTTGCTCATGATTTTCAAATGTTTTCTCCACAGTTCCATAACGCTGAAAATAAAATAAGAAAATAAAAATATATCTAACTTAGAGAACATACAAATAATCTTCATCGTAAATTTATTTTTTTAATATAAATATTTTACCGAGAATATATTTAAATTCGCTTCTGATTGTGATGAAAACTGTTGGGGATGATCTTCTAGTAAATTTTTTGTGGAAAGTACTTTATTAGGGCCAATAGAACCGGTTATTTCATTGAATATATTTTGTGATAAATGTTGGCTTGATGTTGCAGTATTTTCAAACATTATAATTTCTTCGTTTTTTTCTTCTTGTAGAATTTTATGTAGATTATTAATGGGAATGCTTTCCAATATTACCTAAGAAAAGTTTTATGGGGAATAAAATATATAAAATAAGAAATAAATATATAGATTAAATTAATAAATAATTTAACATATATATCATATTGTATGCATAGTAGAACAAACTTACAGTTGATTTACATTTTAATTCATGAAGAAACTTTGTTATTATTTTTCTGGGTCCTAGTTTAATTTGTAGTTCTTTTAAATCTGATTCTGAAAGCTCTAAGAGAGCTTCTCCATTGATAGATTGTTCTGAAACAAAAAGAAACAAAATATGCATTTCAAGTAACTAGTTAAAAAAAAAGCGAAATAGGTCACATCGTAATATTGACAAAAATTAAATTAGTCATACTAGAAAAAAAAATATCAAGAAAATAATGCAAGAAAACAGTAACAAAAATATTATCCTGAATTAAGAAAATTGATTTTTATCAGTATTCAAAAAAAAAAGGACTAGCTGTTATAGCTTTTGCTAGATAAAATAAAAGATTAAAAAATAATTTTAAATATTTAAAAATATTAAAATAATTTTAATATAATAATGAAGAACTTGTACATAATATTATAAAAAACGCCTGAAAATATAGTGATAAAGTTTTATTTGAATAAATGTCACACAAGATAACAGATTAAATGATAGTTGCAGTTTTCTATAATTACAAAACATATGTTAAAAATAAAGTAATAGTCAACCATTAAAAAACTTACTTTTACAAAATAATATGGCGAAGACTGATATAAAGACCATTAGAAATAGATTCTGTCGATGAACAAAATGGTTGAAAATGAGCAAGTGAAGAAACCGAGATAAAATGAGAAGCATAATCTGCATTTTCAAGTTCAATGCAAAATGCATTAAAATAAGGATCAAAAATTGTAGTTAATTGTAGCATAATTTTAACTTCGTCATCACTTTCTAATTTTTCTAAGTCATTCAAAAAGACAGATAAAATTTTGTCAAATCCATATTTTTTGGTATCTGCATCAGAACATAACAGTAAAACATGTATACTTCCTAAATCGGAATTTATATAAGCTGGAATATTTTGAATTGTGTAATAAAAAACATCCAATTTATGGATTCCTGTTTTAGATCCAAGAGAATTCACAATTTCCAATTCGTCATAGTAAAGCTGTATTCGCAAAGCATGTCTATGCATCTGGAAAAGAGGATGATTTTTAAAATGGTCTCCATCTATAAATGAGGCCAGAACATCGTCCGTTGATGACTGTTCAGAAAGAATAGCTTCTTTAATTTCTGTGTTTGATAGTATCAATTTTAAAGTATCTATTATTGGCACATATTGATAAGTTTCAAGTACAATTTTAGGTGTATATGTTCCAGTTTCGCTATGTAATAAATTTTCCATGCGGTAACCAAGAGGAATCTCTATAGATTCAATATAACCACAATTAATTTTTAATGCCTTTATCTGGCCTTTCAAAGTATGAAGATCGTCAAAAGGATTTTCAAAATCAAATTTGGAAAGTAATTCAACAACTTCAAGATCTTCAGTAGCATTTCTTGCTTAAAAATATTTAAGAACTTTATTCTTGAAGAATTTAGCTAAATTCAAAATCACTTTTTCGAATTCGTCCAAAACATCGCTCAAAATACTGCCAGTTATAGATCCCTTGGATTGAAGTCTTGCAATTACTCTGATAATTGAAGTATACAAATCAAAATTTAAATTTTCATAAACATCTTCATAATTTTCCATGTCGGTTACTTCTTCCATTGCAGCATTATCTCCAAAAAATTCATCTTCATTATTATCAGGATTAGGTAACTGGTTAAAAAATTGAAAATTAATAATAAAGTTATAGTTAATAACTTTTAATTTAATTAATTTTTAATGATTTAATTTTTAATTTTAATTATTTTTGAAACTTATTTACTTTTTTTTAAAGTTAAAACTTTTGTTTAGGTAAAAAAAAATCAAAATAAAAATACATTCCTGCATAAAAACAATATTTTTTGTTATTTTATATAATTAATAGTATAGCTTAATTTACAAATAAAATAATAAAAAGTTTGATAATACTAATCATATTGAATCTATTTAAATTAAAATAAAATTACTTTTTAATTTAATATAAATAAGGGTTCTCAAAATTATTTTTTATTTTAACTTAAGTTAATTTAATCTTAATTTTTAAATTTAATCTTAACGTTACTTTAATTAAGTTAGTTTTTTATTTATGGAATATTTAACTTAAGTTTATTTTATAATCCATTAATTTTATTTTAATTTAGTTAAAAAAATATATTAACTTACCCAATCCTGATTATTATTAACAATAAATTCAGACTCTAAGTCATCATTACATCTGTATTTATGACATTGACGTATATGCCTCCTTAATGTATAAAAATATTTAAAATTTCGCCAACATCCATCTTGACCACATTTAAAACCAGTGTTTCCTATTCCTCGATGAATAGTAAGTCCGTGAGAAATTCGTAAATGTCGCACTAAACCATTTAATCCTTTGGGAATATGTTGGTAACATATATAGCAATTCAAACGTTCCATTTCAATATTTTAAAACACTGTAACAATTCTAATCCAAATCGATATCAATATTCAAATCTAAAACTGTTATAATTTCCAAAATTCATCTGAAGTTAAAAAATGATTATTGAAAAACCAATGTATTTCTTATTAGGAGATATTATTTATTATTTTTTAATAATTATTTTTTAAAAACAGTTTCTGTGTTTTTTTTTTAGTTTTGATAACAAATTCTATGAATATTGACAATCATGTTTTTGTTAATCAATATGATATCAAAAATCAAGAACATAAAAGAATATTAATTCAATCATTCAGAATGCTTACCTAGAAAAATATTAGCAGTTAATTCGTTTTGTGTAAGATCCAATATTTTCTCTGCTACTTCTCCTGGTGACCATTTCATAATATCAATCATATCTATAAAATTTTTACTGATAAACTGAAGATTATCTGAAATATTGAAATGCATATTCAAGATGCAATTCACTTGACGCCACAAATGTTTTTGAAGCACTTGATTAACTAATTAGAACCAAGAATTTTATGAATTGATCAATCAAAAAATGCTTTGAAGCGTTTTGTAGCGTCAAGTAAATCGCACCTTCAGATAGACAACTTTGTACATATGTAAGCACGCACACACACATGCACGCACGTATGTATGCACAAATGCACGCACACGCACGCGCGCGCGCACACACACACACACACACACACCACCACCACCAGCACCACCACCACCACCACCACACCACACCACACACACACGTGCATACATACGTGCGTGTACGTACGTATGCATGCGTATGTGCATGCATGTATATGTATGCATGCGTGTACAGATTTTCTTTCAAAAATGTATTACTTTATAAAATATACTAGATTTCATCATTTTAATAAAAGTCTATAAATTATTATTACATTAGAAAATAAATAACGGCATCACACCTAACCTTGTCACGTAATCTTATCGATAAATTGAGTATAGAAACTGGCGTGCAATTATTGATTAATTTTTAATGGTATATAATACAAAAACAGTTATACTTACCAATAATGTGATATGTATACTAAAAGTTCTCAACAGCACTTTGTAACACTCAAATAACAGTGAAATAGATCAAGAAGGCACCGGACGCATAAGACAATGAGCGTGCATGAGCATGTCTCCTAGAAGCCACTGGTAAATAAGTAAATGACGATATAGTATGCTTTCCAGCAAGACACAGTGTAACACAGTGTCCATTAGTGTAAGAAAGAACATGTCAGTGTGTCTCGTTCACACTAGTGGACACTCCCAGTGAGAAATGATACATCGAATCGACATCAAATCGATATCAATTCGACATCGAAATTTTACGTCGATTTATATATCAAATTCGATATTCAGATGATCACAGTTTCGATGATTTATCGATATCGAATCGACATTGATTCGATATCGATTCAACAAACTATTTTTTGGGCCACTTATTCAACAAACTCCGATTAAGTTTAATGGTTGATTAACGATTTGTTAACATAACAAAATAATTCAAAGTAACTGTTTCAACAAAATTAGATTAGATTAGAACAATTACATTGTTAGAAATACAAGTTAGTAACACTGATGAATTATTTTATTACGTTGGGAAGCCTTTAATCAACAATTAAAGTTAATCAGAATTGGTCGAAGTTACCCTAAATTTCACCAACTACGATTAAACTGACGGTTAAAGTTAACAGGATGTAGATACAAGTATAACGATTTTTTATCTTTTCATACTTTATTAACTTGAACTGTTAGTTCAACCATAATTGGTAAAACCGTGATTGATTCTTATACAAATAATAATAAACTAACAAAAAAGGTTTTTAATATATTTTTAATTAATTTTATTTATTTTTATACATATTTATTATTCTCTTTGGTTGCATTTTTTGCCACAAATAGTCCCATCCGTTTGTGTGCGCCATGGAGCATTGGCCAACCATAACTTTGCAACATTGTCAGCCGTGACCATTTCTTCTGGTTCAAAATATAATAGTAATGCACCTAAACATGAAATAGATACATATCCTTGTGACAAAAACTATTTAAAAGTACTTAAGATTATTTAAGACATTAGTTAACTTTAACTTTCTTTAAAAATGTAAAAATTGTTTTCATAATTAATAAAATAAGATTTATATATATATATATATAGTTAATTTTCTTTGCATGTATTTTAAGTTTTAAGACAAAAAATCTTACTGCTCATGAAAATCTAACAAATAAATAGAATTTTATTCAGTATAAAAAATTTGAGGATATAAATTAGTCCCTAACATAAAAAAAATATAAAAGTTTAAAAATTAAAATATGGCAAATTATTTTGTCTTAAACAAAATGCATTAAATTGTATTAATACTAAGTGTAAAAGAACCAGAATAAAAATCATAATTATTTTTGTTTTTACTATCTTCTACTTATAATAACGAAGTTTAATAAATTGAAAAATGAGATGTTACACAAATGTTACGTTTTAAGTAAAAAGAAATACCTAGAAATCTCTTAAATATTTTTGCTCACCTAGAATAAGCTCCCACGTCTTCAATATTTCAAATTTTTTTCCCTTTAGCTCCTTGAAAGCTGTATTTGTTTGCTACATCATTACAAATAACATTTCGTAATATCTTCCTGACTGAATTATCCAGACTATTTTTGTCTACAAATCTTCCAAAATACATACTCTGCAAAAGAAAATAGAAAATAAACACACAATTTTTTTAGTCATTATTCTTAACAAGAACACACAATGAAAAACTTACTGCCGCTGATAAATTTGCATCGTTGGATAAAAATTTTTCTAAAGCCTGTAGTTCTTGTTCAGATTTAACTGGAAGCGAGTGGAATCCTGTGGGTCTTTTAATAGTTTTCTCACCCGGAAGTATGTATCTATGTAGTTTTTCTTGATTTAGTAAACAAAAATCTAATTTACTATTCAATTCTTTTAATTCTTTTTTTATTTCATTATGATACGTTTTGATGAGACATACAAGAGAAATATCTGCAAATTAAAACAAAAATTAATTTATCTAAAATATATTTGTAATTTTTTTTTATTTTCTTACCTGCATCCTTATTTTGAAAAAAACTGCCTTCAGACTTTTCAAATTGATACATATAGTCGTCATTAGAATGAGACTTATTTTGAGATGAACTGCTTTCAGACTTCTCAGATTGATACAAATAGTTGTCATTAGAATGAGATTTTACATTAAAAGAACCTCTGCCTACAGCAGAAGAGGATAGATGTGACAAAGAACTATTTCTCTTCAACTCCTCACTTGGTGAGTTATAAACAAAATCCTTTTCAGATGAGCTGGGCGAAAGAATTTTGGTATCTGTAGAGGATGGACAGTATTCAGAAACAATTTGCTTCTCTGGAATCGTTGATGTAATATTTTCTTTTTCAAAATTTTGATTTTCAAAATTCTCAATTTTATCCAAATCAAAATCGTCTACATTTTGATGTTCAAGTGTCTTTTCATCTTGATACAGGGTTGGTTTATCTTTACAAGATTTTTGGAGTTTTTTATTCGACAATAATTGACGAAGTTTTTCAGAGAGCGTAGTATTTTCAGCTTTTTCTTCCTGTATTTTTTTCTTCATGTTAAAGATACGTTTGGTCACTTGATTTTCGTTTTCAGAGATTTTGTTAATATTTATCTTCTTAAGAGGTTGTTTCTCTAGTTCGAGAGTCTGCTGCCGCACTAATTCGTGCGGGGATCTTCGTGGCATAACAAAAGAAACAGGAGGAGGTGCTGGTATTGTTTTCTTTAATTTTTGAAGATTCTTGTTCGATGAACGAGTCTTTCCCTTTTTGACTCTAGAATTTTGCAATCCAGAGTCTGATTCATTTTCAGATTCAGAGTCTAAACGTTGTATCTTTCTTTTTGTTCTGTGTCCTCTTCCTAATTCACGATGATCTGTTTCATAATTGGAATCTTCTACGTATCCCTTACATGAAGCAGCAGCCTTATCATATAAATCTGTAATAAATATCAATTATAAATAGTAATGCAAAATAATTTATAAATAACAAGTCGCGCATACATATCATTTAAAACAAGTTAAAAAGTTTCTTTAGTTCTTTCTAGAAGTTATTAGATTACAGACACAAATTAAAATGTAACCTACAGAAGAAAATTTTAACGCTTTATTGCTTTATCAATATAGTTTAGAAACAGTACTATTAAATTACCATAAAAACTAAAAACAGAGAAAAACAAAATAAGAAACTGATTAGACAACAATTGTTAGGATAATTGCTGATACTACAATACAATAAAAAAATATGCTATAATATATACATATAATAAACTAAAAAATAATTTTATAAAAATATTTTTTAAATATTCCTATAAAATGTTATATAACATAGAAAATATAATTTTCAAAATAACATCAAATTTAAGATCAAATTTTTTGTTAGAACAATTCATTTAAATTTATGCCACAAAATTATTTACATCCCCTTTTCGATTTCTTCATAAAAAAGCTATTTACCATAAAATCTCTTAATTAAAACAATTTCTTCTCCCCAATTTGGATCAGGCGATTTCTCCTTTCTGACTAAATTTCCCGCATCTACAGATGTAGGTGGCCATTTAATCCGTACTTCCATGTTTTCATCTAATTCAGTTGTAAACCATCGGGTAAGACCAACAGCATAATATACATCATCATCAGAAGTTAGTCTCTTCCCTTCATGTGTTAAAAATTTTAATACTACAAACTGAAAAAAAAGAGCAAGATTAAATCCAAAAAAACATAAAGCTAAAACCATGAAAACATTAATTGTTGTTATCAAGAAAACTAGAAATTTTACAAATATCTTAAGAGAAACTGTTTTCATTAATTATTTTAACTAAAAATTAAAGCATGTGAACAGCATACAGTATACACTATGCATGTTTCATATATTCTAAATTAACACACACACACACACACACACACACACATGCACAAAAGAAAAAATGAAATAAAATAAATCACTTCAATGGCACTTGAATCAATAATCGAATTAAAAAAATAAGAATTTCAATAGCAATATATTAATGCTTACCAAATAAATAACATTAGAAGAAGATAAAAAAATTAATATAGAAGAGGCATAGTGTGAAGCAATGGAAAACATAAAAAAGATTCTCCATCAGGTATAAGCCAACATTTAGCAACAACTTGGGTAAGAGGGAAAATACGCCTTTCTTCACTCAAATTCGATACTCGTATAATACCCAATTCTGATGAGGGCAGAGGATATTGATAAACATCGCCCATTTTTGTAAAAGTGTATCCAACAAAAAAGACTTCATTATGTCTTTCTATGATGTTATGGAGAACAGTAACATCATCATTAACAGTTTTAAAACATGAATCTTTTAAGTTGCACTTAAAAGTTGTATCATTTACCACAATTCTTTGAAATTGCAGACCATCTATTATTTCATTAGCTATAAATTTCCTCCGAATCAAATGCACCTTATTTTCATGAATTTCACAGATAATATCAACATGTCTTTTCTCTAAATCACGATATGCAGCTTGTTTGAGCGGTTTATATCCAGATTGCAGAGATGTTTTAATTGAAAATAACTTATTCTCAAAGGAATAAGCGCTAAAAGTATCAAGTGCGCCATGTTCTTTACATTCATTAGACAGATGACACATGCTATGAACGTTATACACTACAAATTTTTTTCCAAATACATCTGCAGAATGTTTAATAAAAGTTCTTAACAATTGGTTTGCATAGTCACAAAGATTTTTCACAAGCATTGGACTTCTTAAAATGTAAATGCCAGAATGCAGAAGTAAAAAAAGTTTATAAATATTTTCATCAAAGTTTTCACGAAAAATTAAAACACCATCATACAACAAGAGACGTCTATATTCCGTACCTTTCATGTAAGAAAAGTCTTCAAAAGGTTTTGGAAGTCTATTAAAATCTGATGGACATGAGTCCCTTAGCATTTCCAGCTCATGAGAAATAGCTGCAACAGTATTATGGTGCAACTTCCAAAGTCCATTCCATTTTCGAAGGGCTAAGAGAAATCTCTTAAAAACTCCTAAATCAATAAGATATAATCCATCCAGACGAAATTGAGATACCAATTGAGCTTCAATGTTAAGCAATGGAGAATGACCCTGATGGTGATATGGTTGCTCCTGGTTACGAAATGATTCATCAGTTCTTAAAGGCTTATCAAGCTCTACATATGTCACGCGATTATCAATCCACTCTCCTACAACCTCACACTTTTCACAAGCGCAATACCCTCCATGCTCAATACAACATTTTACTTTTGCACGAGCTGGAGCATCCAAAATATAATGTCTAATAGAAAATTTATAAGCAATATTATTGATTGTATAACCATTTTGAAGTAAATGACTAACTTCTCTCACAAAAGGCTCAAGAAAATCTTCAACACTAGGATCGACCTTTCCTTTAAATATTGCAATGATAAAAGGTTCATTTTTAGTCTTTACAAGTCTACCTAAAATAGGCCAAAATCTGACCGAGGAACTTTTATGAAGAGGAAGTCCATCTATATTGATGTCAATAACAATTTCATGAAAACGTGCTAAATATTCCTGCAAATCCATACAATTCAAATTGAATTTAATACTTTTATACCATAATTTTCCATCATTAATTGGTATTAAATTAATTCCAGGAGTACATAAAAGGGTCTTGTAACTAAGAGGTAAATTTGGAAATGCAGGATGAAGTTTAATAAGTAAATCGTCTAGCTTCCTTTTTGAAAGCTTTCCTGGTTTACGAGCCCATTCTTCTATAGCAATTGTAACATATTGAGTCCTTTCGTTCTCATTGGCAAAAAGTACGTGTTCATCTAATAAACTTTCAGCAGAACTAATAAAATCTTCTTGAACTTCCTCTGGTTGTGATAAAACAATATTGCTATTATCATCACTGTAAACACTTGAAATTTCAGTAATAACATCCATATTGTCTATTTCACTATCTGACAGAAGTCCACGATCAATATGTTCAACATTATTCTGTTCATTCGTATCTCCTTCGTGAACAATATTATACTCATCATCATTAAATGACTGATTACAAGATGTATTGTTTTCCTCTACATCAGTACTTTCACTGTCAGTATAGTATTGTTGTTTCACAACAGCATTAACTCTGTCTAGTCTAAGGCGTTTTGCAACAAGCTTGTGTATTTTCCGATTTAATGATCTCTTAAAAGCTCGTTCCATAATGTTTAAAAAGAAAAAACTTTACAATCTATTAAGTTATGTATATTACTTATATATTTTGTTATCATTGTTATGTATGATACTTATATATTTTGTTAACATTGTTATCAATATACTTTGTTTCTTATAAATACTTCCTCCATTTGTTCTCCATAAATATCAATACGTTCCTGGGAATATGCATAAATATTAATAAAGCATTTTTATTGCTTGTAATTTTACATTGTATCCAACATATTTAATTATTTATGTAAAAGTACATAACCCGGTAAACAATTTTTTATATAAAAACATGTATATAAAATGTCCATATATGTTTATACTAGTTTTTTTGTAAAATTTGTTTCATATAAAACCAATAATAGATATAGTCACATTGAAAAGACAAGAACTATTTTAAAAGATAATTTTTGCATTTGCTTTTTTTACAAAAAATTAGATCTAAAAAATTTAAAAAATTGTCCATGTAAATTATATATATTCTATAAATAAATATATATAATTATACATGGACAGTTTTTCCTCATTTTTTCAAACTTAATTTTTTGTAAAAAAAAAATCCGAAAATTATATTCTTAATTAGTTTCTATCTTTTCAGTATGACTATTATTTATTTTATATAAAATATAAGTTTTACAAAAAAACTAGTATAAACATAAATTAGTATACAAATTAATAATGTAGATATAATAAAAAGCTCACATAAGCATTTAAAAAATTAAGCTAATTTATATATGAGTAATATGTAACAAGATTAAATGCAAACAAATTGACAGGCCGTCCTTTGACGATTTCTCCAAAATTCTTATCACATATTATAAAACTTAACACATCGTTTTAGAAAATAATGACAGATATATATATATATATATATATATATATATATATATAATTTTAAATCGGTGTTTTTTACACAATGCTATATATACCTTAATGTGATATTTTGTTAAAAATATCTTACAGGATTATTTCTACTTTCATACAACGTTTCTATATAAAAAATTAATTTAATTAATTGAGAATCAAGAAAAATATATATTCTGTTAAAGCAAGGCATTGTATAAGATTATTTCATAATCAATATCGTATGCGATATAAAATTGTGTAAAGTGTATATTACAAATTAAAACTGAAAAAGTAAAATAATAAACAAGAATAAAAGTTGTGTATTATGGCATCCTTGTGTCTTGAGCAGGTCATAAATATTTAAATCAAATATCTTCTAAAACTGTTTCGTTTCGTTTTATACATGCATATTATATACATAATCGTTTTACATATTACAATAACAATTATCGACTTAATTGATATACGTACCAATATGTAATTAATTTACAATATATATTGTCAATAGTAATTGCTATTGTATTACTAATTCAGATTTGGCACTTAAATATATAAGAACAATAAAGTTCACGAACTCGTTGCGATAAAATAGTCATGTACTCTATTACTGAATATTACTATGGTTGTTTTCAAACTAACATTCTTCGAAAACTATGAATACCGATGTTAGCGCCTAATCCATTCTTCAAAGCCTTTTAAAAACGTTTTTTGTGGAATAACTTTTAGAACAATTATAAATTACTTTTTAAACGTATTCGTGCAACGTACACTATTATTATGTCATTTTATTTTTCTTTTACATCTAATGAACGATAAAGATAGAAGTACATTATAGCATTGAATAATGCTGACAGTGTGCTCTCTGAACGTGCCTTTCATGCTATAAAGAAGTTTGTACGTAAAAAACAAATAATTGTATTGCGGCACTTATATATTTTAGCCTCATGCAATTTTTTGTTGTTAAAAATAAAGAAAAAATTTTTGATGACAGATGACATTAAGAATACAATTATTTTTAAAAATTTGTTTGAAGAGTAGACTAAGTGATTTCCAAAGAAATTACTTTAAAAGAATCACAGTGATATTTCAGCAGTACATAGCAATGTTATTGCAGAGAACTCGTGCATTTTATCGTCATATATGTTATGTGTACCCAATATCATGATTGTATCAAATAAAGGTAAAATGATTTAGATTTGCCTAGACGTGTGCAAATTTGCGTAAAGCATATAGAAAAAGCGAATGTGACAAAAGTTTATTTATATTATATTAAATTAAACTTATACCCTCTCTCTTACTTATCCCCTTTTTTACTTATTAGAGAACAGCCATTAGATAAAAGTATTTCAATGAATCATAATAGTAAATATGATTTTATAAAAGATACTTACAGGCCTATCGTCCTCTGACATCGTGCACAAACCGAAGGGATACAGCAGGCAGGTTATGCATGCAAGTGAATTGAGCCACAATGATGAAGATCAATGCCTCATTTAATTTGAATACCTCACTTAAAATTAACTCGACTAATTTAAAAATAAAAGATAATGTTATATTAGCTAATCTTGTTATTTTTTAGAGTATTAATTAGTAATAATTAGTAACATGTAACAATAAAAAGCTAAGAAAGCTTACATTAAAACAATATCAATCAAGCTTTTTTTTCTTTTAAAAACTTTTCATTTTATTTTTTGTAAACTATTTAATGTACAGAAATTATTTTAAAAAATTTATAATATGAATATAAATAAAATAGATTTATGTGAAGTCATGAAAGCTGTGTTTAAACAAATAAAAAATTTTAATTTTTTAATTAATTCTTAATTAATTAGTAATAAAATAAATTCTAACAAAAAATAAAAAATGTGGCTATTCTCGCTTAGAAAATTTGCTTTGTTTTACCCTTCACCTCCCATAATAAATCAATATATAAGAAAGAAAAAAAGAAAAAGATAATATTATTATATGCTGTACTCACCAAGTGCAGATTTTAAAATTCCAATGATAATTTTAAGTAGAACACAGTGCTCATCTACACTATCACCATAAAGTTAGTACAATATCGATAAGATACCCTTAACCCTTTGGAAAAAAGACCTGTAAATTTGGTTTAAAAAAATTAGTATTAAATTAGAATGTAATAATTAAATTAAAATATAATAGAAATTTTATTATGTTATAGAGAGAGAGAGAGGGGGGAGGGAGAGAAAAAGAGAGAGAGAAAGAATATTTAGCAACAAGTTAAAGAAAAAAATTTAAGATTCTAAATAATAAAATATTAAAGATTAAAAACAAAAAAAACAAATAATTTCTTAAGTCATCGATTGATCAATCGCATTATGCACAAATAAAACTTTTACAGAGCAAATAAGTTATATTTTTGCATTATGCAATTGATCAATCAATGAATAAAACTTAATTATAATTAAAACATCTTTGATTGAAAAACCCACTGGTCCATAGACATACTTTACAGCAAAAATAAGGTTCAATGCTAAACGAGTGTAACTATATTATATTGTTTAATATTTTAGCATTAAACGCTTAATATCTTCTACGCGGCTCTTACAAACGAAAATAATCTTAAATTTATAAGCAGATTATAATATTTCAATAATAACTGATCAAGAATATTTCACAGATACTTATATATGTAAAGGTTATGGGATATCTTAATATTTATCAGATAACTTAATATTAGTAATATTCAAAACAATGTTATTTAAAGAAAGAAAAATTACCTTTTAAAAATGCGCACGAGCTGAATAGCTGATCTCTCCCGGCAATAATGGCTGATCTTCTCTGCGTAGAAAACGGAAAAACAATGTACGTAATGCATCCATGCAGTAGCGCAACCGCTCACTGCTTGCTGAATGCAGCCAAATCAGTAAACCCAGGATTGGCACACTGATCTGGGCGTGTTTGCCAATAACTAAATATCGCGCGTAATTCAAATTTAATCAATGCACATATATGGAATTGAAGTACACACACACACACACACACACACACACACACACGCACGCACGCACGCACGCACGCACGCACGCACGCACGCACGCACGCACAGAAAGAGAGAGAGAGAGAGAGAGAGAGAGAGAGGGGGGGGCATACAGAGTAAATTAATATATTCTTTAACTAAATTAATGGCTTTTAAAATGAATTTAATTAAATTAAAAGTTTTATAAATAAAAAACTAATTTAGTTATGTTAAGATCAAGTTAATTAAAATTAAATTTAAAAGATAATTTCTTTTATTTATAACTTTCAACTTTTTAACTAGTTAACAAAAGTTAAAAGATTAATAATTTTTAATTAAATTTTATAATATAATAAGATATAATAAAATATAACATGAAAAATGATATAAAAATATAATAAAATATAAAGATAAAAAAATACAAAATATTCATACGTATAAAATAGTAGACATATGATATTAACTAGTCAATAAATTTATTATATCACAAATATCATCTTCATATTAAATTACTATATAGTTATATATAATCCATGTAGTACACGTACGGGATTATCCTGAAATGACTTTTTATCTCTCGTATGTCGAATCGATGTCGAATCGACAAGGAATCGATATTGAACAAAAACATAAAAAAATGATAAAAATTATGAAAAACTGATTATATTGTATTGCTATTGTTACCAACAAATAATGTTTGTACATTTATCACGACATCGAAATAATCTCGAAATATTTGAAATTTCGATGTTCAGCAACTGGTAAAATTGTAATCGATGAAATTTGATCAAATCGACATCAATTCGATGTCGATTCGACGTATCATTTCTCACTGGGCTGTGTTACACTGTGTCTTGCTGGAAAGCACACATAGTCACTGATTGCGCAGCGCGTTTAGACATATTCCACTAATTCGTTAGTGATGTGACAGATCACTGGTTAAATCAGTGATTTTTTCACTGATTCAGATTTAGAGAGTTCATTTATATTAATTTTATAATAAAAAATATTGATCTATTGTATATTTTTTTTGCCTTTGTTTAAAGTGCCTTTGTTACGGGGAAGCGCGTATTACGCTACCGGATCGCCTGCCGGCTCTGGGGTATGTGAGTACCCGAAGTCGCCAGGCTTCGAGGACGGCGCGACGGCATCCAAAGACATTTAAGATCGACCCGGAGGCATACGTCGAACTGTCTGCAATTGTCGTAAGTACTCTTTTTTTCTATCCCCCGAAATATATACCTAGTTTTTTTGCTAATTGATATTTAATTGTAATTTGTATTCTGTTTCAGTGTCTGTGTTTCGGAAATAAAATAACGCCTACAATGATTCGCCTTCCGGGATATATGGATATAACGGAACACAAAATGATGGTGCAATCCGATCGCCGAATGGAACGGGCGTACCAAGATTGGTATTGGGGGGAGCGTCTTAACAACAACGACGCCGACGATGACGACGATGACGACGATGACGACTACGACACCATCACCGATAGCGACGATGATATTTTTAATTTAAGATTTTTATTTGGTTTGGAGGAACCAAAAAAAGATATTAAATATATAGAAGAAGACTGGGAGTATGACATTTTTGTAAATACTGTTTTAACTTATATTAATAAAATTTATCATAGAGAATAAAAAAATTTATATATTATATATTATATCTTATATTATATTATATATTATATCTTATATCTTATAACTTATATTATATCTTATATCTTATAACTTATATTATATCTTATATCTTATATTTTATCTATGTATTCTAAATATTTTCAAGTATTTTTTTAAATAAAATTAATATTGATATATTATGAATCATTTTTTATCCTGCGTTCTCTTTTCTCCAAACGTCTTTTCCTCCTCTACTAACACGCACGCACACACGCACGCAGGCACACACGTAGGTACGGGCACACAAGCACAGGCAGCAGGCAGGATGCTTGCACGGACACATATACAAACGTACATACATACACACATGCGCACATTTTCCATAGAACGTATGCTGCACTCGTACACATATAAAAAGAGCGTTCGATCATATTCTCTAGCCAGATTAAGAAAATATGAGATTCGTGCAACAACCGTTGACAATACGCGTTACAAATTACGATAAATTGCAACTAATGGGGGACAGCGGGGAGAGATGTAAGCATGGTGCGATGCTTCCGAATACTATACGCGCCATTATTTGCGGTCCGTCGAATTGTGGTAAAACTAACGTTCTTATAAGCCTGTTGGAAAGTCCGCACGGTGTACGTTTCGAGAACGTGTACGTGTATTCGAAATTGTTGCAACAGCCGAAATATCGTTATCTGGAGAATTTGTTGACTTCGATCGATGAGATAGGTTATTTTACATTCTCCAATAACAGTGACGTTATTCCACCGAGCGAAGCGCGTCCGAACTCAATTTTCGTCTTTGATGACGTTGCGTGCGATAAGCAAGATGTCGTGAGAGAATACTTTTCAATGGGCAGACACTCGAACGTTGACTGCTTCTATCTCTGTCAGTCGTACGCGAGAATACCCAAACATCTTATACGCGACAACGCAAACCTGCTGATCTTATTTAAACAGGACGGTACCAACTTGAAACGCGTGTACAACGATCACGTAAATACTGACATGTCGTACGATGTTTTCAGTAAATTATGTAACGATTGTTGGCAACGTGATTATGGATTTCTAGTGATAGACAAAGACAGTGCGCTTGCTAACGGACGATACAGAAGAGGATTTAACGAGTTTGCAATACCGCAAAGTAATTAGTTATCATCGATATTTCGTCGGGGGTAAAACGATTAACATGGCTGAGAACAAAGATACACGTGAGCGCGAAAAGATTGCTAGAGAAATCGAGAAAACGAGCGAATCGATCCGAAAGAAACATCGCGCTTTGAAAACCGGTAAGATCGAGGAGGAGATCGCGACTAAGAGACACTTTGAACCGCTAATCGAACCGCTACAAAAGATTGTAGACAATTCCGGCGTGCGCGAGATAAAGGACGAGCCGCGTGACACTGACGCAAGCGTCGAAACATTGTTCACCCGTAAACGTGAGAAGGAAGAAAAGGAAGAATATGTCAGTAAGAGAAAACGATCGAACGTCTCATTCGATCTCTCCGCAACACCTCAAAGATCTAATCATTTACAAATTTTAAACGATATACCAATGACAACTTCCACACCGCGTCCCACAACCGTACAGCCGATAGAATCGCTTGAGAATGTTTTCGAAACGACGGACGACTCGCTCGCAACGATTGTTCGAAATCAGTTACAGACATCGCAAGGACGAAAATCGTTGCAAGCTCAATTGGGCCCGTTTGGTCAAAAATTTGTCGGGGCTGTCCTGAGCGGTAGCGGAGAGAGTGATATAGACAACATATACGGTGTTCGTCTCGAGAAGAATGGAATGATGCTCGGTAATAAACATTTTGATGTAGATAACGAGGATAACATAATTATTGATAATGTGCGTTATGTCGATACACCCGGTCTTTACGAATTGATCTTCAAGAAAATCCCCGACGATGACATCTACACAGATGATGATATGCAAAAGTACAAAAGCATATTGTTTGCTACAAACGTGCATAGACGCAATTACACCAAGAGCAGTCAATTACGGGGCAACAGAGGATACAAGTACAAACACCTGATCGCGCCGTTGATGTCGATCGAACCTACGCCAAAAAAGAAGAAATCCGGAAAGGGATTACCTCACGCTATGACGTTAAATGATAACGAGATCGATTATGTACACTGGGACAATCCCAACGAGCTGGTAGATCGTTTGCGGTTGCTCGAAGCATCACGTCGAGCCGGTCACAACGCGCATGACAACGAAATGCTGTCAATTATCGAAGAACTTCGCGAGGTGGGTATTATTATAAATTAACTCGCGTATCCGCGAAACGAGTCAGTCGATCGATTGATGTCACTCATATCGTATCAAAATCAGAAACAATGAGTAATAACGAACGGCAAAGAGACGGTTACGAACGTTTAACAAACGATTTCGAGCGGTTCCTAAATCAACAACGGACGGTTCAGGAACGGTTGTCAGATAGCTATCGAACGATGCAGGATCGTTATCAAACAACTCGGGAACGATTGTCGGATGGTTATCGAACAGCTGTAAATCAGGTCAGGAATAGTTACGAACGATTATCTAATTGATCGGTACCGGAAGACAAAGAACCACTGCTGAAAGACGGTAGAAAGCAGTAATAAACAACAATACAAAAGTGTAACAAACGGTGTAAAAAAAACGGCAACGGAACAGGGAAAACACAAGAAAAAACAGGAACGGAACAGGAAATAACGGGTATAGAACGGGTACGAAACGGAAAAGAACGGGAACGGAACAGGAAATAACGGGTACAGAACGGGTACAGAACGGGTAAAGAACGGAAACAGAACGGGAAAAAACGGGAACGGAACAGGAAATAACGGGTACAGAACGGGAAAAAACGGGAACGGTACAGGAAATAACGGGTACAGAAGGGGAAAAAACGGGCGCGTTATTACTTGATCAATAATAAAGTATAAAACATGAGACCATCGAAATCAAATATTAGTTTCGAAAGGCACCCACACAGCACACTTTATCCTAGGGATGTCCCTGGGATGTCATTTTGGGATATCGCAATATCGTTGGATATCCGTGGACCGTCTGCGATATCCAAGGGATATCCAAGGGATATCCAAGGGATGCACAAATGTCCACCGATTTGACATCCTGTAGATATCTCAAACGATATCCAGAGGATCGTAATATACCCTAGTGAAAAAAATTTGTCAGAATTAAAAAAATTTTTTTCACGATTTCTGATAAATATTCCGATTTTTTATAAGAATTGAAACGTTTCTCGAAAAAACTTTAAAAATGAAAAATTTTGAATAATTTAGAAAATTTTTGAATATTTCTAAGTATTTTTGAGAGTTTCTAAAAATTGAAAAAAACTTGAACAAAAAATAAAAAATTCTAATTATTTTTACGTAATCTTGTAAGAGGAAGAAGACTATAACAACATGTTTCAGCCAAGCCACAGTTGTACCCGTTAAAGCATGTTTAATCTCTATATCTGAAAAAACGGTCACCCATCCAAGTGTCAACCATCGCCGACGTTGCTTGACTTCGAAGACCGTACGCATCCTAACGCCACGTGATAATCCATGAACACTTCTTGTCTATGCATACATATTTGTTATAGATCATTACAATAGACGTTATCAGAAGGATGAAATATGTATAGTTAACTTATATTTTTATGAATAAATATGAAATTTTAGTTTTTTATTCATTTTTACATATGCGTGCAAAATAGCATGTGAAATAACTTATTAAAAAGTTTGTTTTTGCTGTGTTTGTACAAAATCAAAAAAAATTTTTAATGTCATTTTTTATAATTTTTTAGTATTAATATACACTACATTGTTTCGATAAGAGTACTCTCTTTATGTTCCGTTTTAATCTACGTTTCTTAGAGATTTAATTTACGCTTTTATCACTCTTTTATTATATTTTAATTTACTTTTCCTTTACACTTGATTTACGCTCTATTAATTGTAGAGATAAAAAAAATGTGATGGGATATTATCTGAATGTAATAGGATATTGTAAGATATTATAGAATATCTTACAATATCTTATAATATTTTAAAATATTTTTGGGGGATATCGAAATATATTAATGGGACATCATATGATATCTTAAAATATTTTACGATATTTTAAGATATTTTTGTAGGATATCCCGGGAGCTACTTATTGAGATATCCGTGGGATCGCCTTCGTCTGTCTGGGATAATTTGAGATATCCTCAGGATAAAGTGTGCTGTGTGGGCAACAACTCGTCGAGGAACTGCATGTTCCAGCGAGAAGAAATTTTCCACGAAGACGCGTCATAGTTCGGGGCTATGACGATCTATGGCAGGCCGATATCGTTGAGATGATTCCATACTCACGTTTTAACAGGAGCTGCCACTACATACTTACCGTCATTGATGTGTTGAGCAAGCACGCGTGGGCCGTTCCGCTTAAGAGCAAGGGTGGAAGCGAGACGGCCGACGCTATCTCTGAAATAATTCGAGAGAGAGTCCGAAAAACTTGCAAACCGATAAAGGAAAGGAATTTTACAACACTAATGTGCAGAAAATACTTAAAAAACACGACATTAATCATTATTCCTCGTACTCGGTAATGAAGGCATCGGTCGTCGAACAGTTTAACCGTACGCTGAAAAACGACATGTGGAAAATGTTTACGCTCAACGGCAATTACAAGTGGATTGACTTGTTACCGGAGCTCGTGTCGAATTACAATACTCGGAAACACCAAACGATTGGTATGCGACCCATCGACGTAACCCCCGCTGTGGCCGAAAGACTCTTGGATACGGTGTACAGTTCGATAAAGATTGCAGGTCCGGCGAAATTTAAAGTCGGTGACTCTGTACGCGTGAGTAAATTCAAGACGGTCTTTGAAAAGAGTTACACGCCGAATTGGACAACCGAGGTGTTTAAAATTATTAAAGTACAACGTACCAATCCCGTAACTTATCTACTCGAGGATTATCGCGGAACATCTATAGCTGGAGCGTTCTACGAGCACGAGTTGCGTCGCGCAACTCACCCTGACGTATTTCTCGTGGAGAAAGTATTGCGCAGGAAGGGAGACAAGGTCTATGTAAAGTGGTTGGGATTCGATGGATCACACAATTCGTGGATACACAAAGACAATGTTATTTAAGCCATATAAAATTGTTTTTATTATAATTATATAAAAATACAATGTAATCATATAAAGATAAAATACTTTTTTTTTTAATATATCAATAGCTTCTTTATTATCCCTTTCCAATACATTCTTCTTCTTATTACTAATACACGTTCTTGATATAAAATACATACTATAAGATGTCTATAATGCATAAAATATAATCCATAACGCATTGTTCTTAGTATTAATTCGCACACTTTTTTTTTAAAGAAAATAATACAAAATGCATATACTATGAAATATAAATTACAAAAGTATAAAAAATACATAAAATGTAATATATGTGTATAATGTAAAATACATAAAGCGCTAAATGTAAAATTATAAAATAAGTATAAAATGTAAAATACGTAAAAAATGAACTATAAAATATATGAAACGTGAGATGTAATATTAACAAATATATGTAGAATATAAAATACATAATCGCAAAACTATAAAAAACACAAAATAAGAAAATATAAAAGTATAATGTTACAAAGGTATTCGATAATGTCTCCACGGTAACGTCTCGACCGAATAAGGTACGAGATATCTCTTGTCGTCGTACGGACTTAGAGCAATTTTTGTTTCGGACACCGTGTATACTTCGTGCAGCTTAGATCTTATACACGACTGGCGACATTTCGATCTCTTCGTGGAGACAGCGGGTGTAATCGTCAAACGTTATGGTTCGCGCTACTACGTTATTCTTGACACCTTTCGCTTTTTTAGTGTCCTTTTTTCCGTCCACTCTCAACGCGTACATTTTTGCCCTGAGTCCGACAAACTCGGTCATTATCGCGCCATTGTTCTCATCTTTCATTAGACCCGGCACTTTCTTATTCTCGAGAGGTATACCGTATGCGTTGTCGACCGGATAATCGCTCATGTCGAATCTATGAATGTCACGCTTCACGTTTTTGTAAATATCCTCGCATTCGACGTGATATATAAGACTGTCGGTATCTGTGTACATAACTCTACATTTACTACGATATAGAGGCTGCATATACTCGTGGTGAAATTCGTATCCACACAGCACACTTTATCCTGAGGATATCCCAAATTATCCCAGACAGACGAAGGCGATCCTACGGATATCTCAATGAGTAGCTCCCGGGATATCCTACAAAAATATCTTAAAATATCGTAAAATATCTTAAGATATCATATGATATCTTATTAATATATTTCGATATCCCCAAAAAATATCTTAAAATATTATAAGATATTGTAAGATATTCATTAATATCTTACGATATCCTATTACATCCAAATAATATCCCATCATATCTTTTTTATCTCTACAATTAATGGAGCATAAATCAAGTGTAAAGAGAAAGTTAATTATAATGTAACAAAAGAGTGACAGAAGCGTAAATTAAATCTTTAAGAAACGTAGATTAAAACGTCAGAACATAAAGAAAATACACTTATGGAAACAATGTGGCATATTAATAATATGCTACATATACTAAACAATTATAAAAAATGACATAAAAAAATTTTTTTATTTTATACAAACAGAGCAAAAACAGATTTTTTAATAAGTTAGTCTACATACTATTTTGCGCGCATATATATAAATAGTAAAAAAAGTAAAAAAAAATGGTAAAACTTCATATTTATTTATAAAAATATAAGTTAACTATACATGTTTTACCCTTCTGACATCTATTGTAATGATCTATAACAAATATGAATCCATAAACAAGAAGTGTTTATGGATCACCACGAAGCGTTAGAATGCGTACGGTCTTCGAAGTCAAGCGACATCGGCGAGGGTTGACACTTGGATGGGTGACCGTTTTTTCAGGTATAGAGATATTAAACTATTAAACATCCCAGTGAACACAGTAATATAGCAGCAGTGTAACAGCAATGTAACCGAATATAACAGGTTACGTTACTCTGAAATTACACGTAACTTACATGTAAGTTACAATTTCCGACTCAGCAATATAACATGTTATAATTACATGTTATCTAACCGTTACACAACAGTTACAAAGAAAAATAAAAATTTTATTTTTTTTTTTTGAAATTATTTTTATTAACAGCACATACTACATTTAGAATAAATTTTTATTAATTAATTAAATTTAAATTATGTTATTTTTTATTTTATTCTTACTTGCCGCTGCTAGGTTTGAACCCGGAACCTTAGGATTACGAACCTTGTATTCTACCTGCTACGCCAATTTGACTCATCGATATGGATACTTGTTATTGTCTACATATACCTATATGTGAACTGACGCGACTATATTATTTTTTATAAAAGCAATTAAATTTTGCAAAACATATTAAAAATAAATAGCATTAATTTATTTACTTATTAATTTCATTGTTAAATTTATCTTTTTCCATAACTTTAATAATTTGATGGAAATTGCGATCTATTTAGCACTAATCTTTGAAGCGTTCAAATGATTAATTAGATGAATATAGATCGTAATTCTAAAAAAAATTGAATAGTATACATTTATTATTCTGTTTTTGTTCAGCACATGATGAATTTCGATTTTGTGCATTTTTTGTGCGCAGTAATTGTAGACAAACCGTTATTTTGGAAAACATTATTTTTATAATAATTTTTTTTATTATTAAATAGATCTGTCATTCAGGATGGTATGATGTGTGATTTCTGAGTCAACTACGACGCATCGTTTCGTAATAACATTGATACGAACGTGTTATGTTACCATTATACAATTTTTGTTGAATAACTGTAACGCCAAAACGATGTATAACAGCTAGATCACTTGCGTATAACAAATATTACGTAACAGGTTATTTCCATGTCATATAGCACCTATATATACCTATATGTGAATACAAGAATAACAATGTTAAATTACATGTAACTTCCATGTTATATTGCCGCTATAAAATGTGTTCACTGGGATGCTTTAACAGGTACGACGGCTTGGCTGAAACATGTTATATTATAGTCTTCTTTCTCTTACAAAATTGCCGTAAAAATAATTAGAATTTTTTATTTTTTGTTCGTTTTTTTCAATTCTTAGAAACTCTCAAAATACTTAGAAATATTCAAAAATTTTTTTAATTAATCAAAATTTTTTATTTTTAAAATTTTTCTGAGAAACGTTTCAATTATAAAAAATCGAAACATTTATCAGAAATCCTAAAACAAAATTTTTTAATTCTGACAAATTTTTTTACTAGGGTATATTACGATATCTCAGGAAATCCCTTGGACATCCTCTGGATATCGTTTGAGATATCTACAGGATATAAAATCGGTGGACATTTGTGCGTCCCTTGGATATCCCTGGGATATCGCAGACGGTCCACGGATATCCAACGATATTGCGATATCCCAAAATGACATCCCAGAGACATCTCTAGGATAAAGTGTGCTGTGTGGGAACATAGTATATATAGTATACAACATGCAAAAGAGATATTGTTACATTATAGATGGTTAATATTGTAATGAGAAAAAATGAGTCAACAAAATATTTGTAATGTTTGCAGTTACAAATTTGCCTTTTTTTTTTTCATACATACCTCCTGTCCTTTTTCCTGAACTGCCAGTCAAATTGTATAATTTTTAATCTACTGATTTTTGTCATTAACTTTTCTACTTTTCACAAATAATCTTTATTTATTAACCTGATTATGAAATTTTTAATTAGACATCTAGTTGACAAAATTATTAATATTTACAAATATAGATTTTTTATTCTTAATTAACACAGTATATTTTATTCAGAATGTTTCCTTTAAGGTACCCACACAGCACACTTTATCCTAGGGATGTCCCTGGGATGTCATTTTGGGATATCGCAATATCGTTGGATATCCGTGGACCGTCTGCGATATCCGAGGGATATCCAAGGGATGCACAAATGTCCACCGATTTGATATCCTGTAGATATCTCAAACGATATCCAGAGGATGTCCAAGGGATTTCCTGAGATATCGTAATATACCCTAGTAAAAAAATTTGTCAGAATTAAAAAAATTTTTTTCAGGATTTCTGATAAATGTTTTAATTTTTTATAATTGAAACGTTTTTTGGAAAAATTTTGATTAATTAAAAAAATTTTTGAATATTTCTAAGTATTTTTGAGAGTTTCTAAGAATTGAAAAAAACTTGAACAAAAAATAAAAAATTCTAATTATTTTTACGGCAATTTTGTAAGAGAAAAAAGACTATAATATAACATGTTTCAGCCAAGCCGTCGTACCTGTTAAAGCATGTTTAATAGTTTAATATCTCTATACCTGAAAAAACGGTTACCCATCCAAGTGTCAACCCTCGCCGATGTCGCTTGACTTCGAAGACCGTACGCATTCTAACGCTTCGTGGTGATCCATAAACAGGATTCTTGTTTATGGATTCATATTTGTTATAGATCATTACAATAGATGTTGTCAGAAGAATAAAACATGTATAGTTAACTTATATTTTTATAAATAAATATGAAGTTTTACCATTTTTTTTACTTTTTTTACTATTTTTATATATGCGCGCAAAATAGTATGTAGACTAACATATTAAAAAATCTGTTTTTGCTCTGTTTGTATAAAATAAAAAAATTTTTTTAATGTCATTTTTTATAATTTTTTAGTATATGTAGCATATTATTAATATGCCACATTGTTTCCATAAGTGTATTTTCTTTATGTTCTGACGTTTTAATCTACGTTTCTTAAAGATTTAATTTACGCTTCTGTCACTCTTTTGTTACATTATAATTAACTTTCTCTTTACACTTGATTTATGCTCCATTAATTGTAGAGATAAAAAAGATATGATGGAATATTATTTGGATGTAATAAGATATCGTAAGATATTAATGAATGTCTTACAATATCTTATAATATTTTAAGATATTTTTTTGGGATATCGAAATATATTAATAAGATATCATATGATATCTTAAGATATTTTACGATATTTTAAGATATTTTTGTAGGATATCCCGGGAGCTACTCATTGAGATATCCGTGGGATCGCCTTCGTCTGTCTGGGATAATTTGGGATATCCTCAGGATAAAGTGTGCTGTGTGGGTAGTTATATCAGTTATATTATAAAAATTCTTTATCGATAAATCTTTGTGAAAAATTAGGAATTTGTAGAGAAATATATAATCTAATTGCTGTTAAAATTTTAATTTGATAGACAAATATTATATTTGAAATATTTATTTTTAAATGATAAAAAATGTATTATTAATTTATAGTGCTATTATGTCGTTAAAAAATTTGAGTTTTTGTTTATGTTCCTCATTTTCTACTCTACAGTTGATTATAATTTTTCAACATTGCTATGGCCATTTTAAATCTACAGTGCAAAATGTACATTTTACGATGGGCTAGGATAAGACTTGCATGTAAGGCTGACTTTAATAATATCTCAAATATAATGTGGTCAATCGAATTAAAATTTTAACTGTAATTAGATATATTTCTCTATAAACACCTAAATTTTCAAAGATTCATCGGTAAAAGATACTTTTAATATAACCACATCTTAACTATGCCAATTTCAGCAAGTGTCATGTATACCATGGCTCGGCGTTTGGATAATTTATGGGATCGGTATAACGAGTAGCGTCAATGAAACCAGAAATTGCATTGTTAAATGAATAAGATATGGGAAGTATTGAGGATATTGATTGACAATTTGTTGTAAAAGAATCACTTCGTAGCAGTTTCTTTAAAAATGCTCTGTAAATTAGAATAAAGAGAAATTTATTTTATTATTAGATAACTGATTAAAATTAGTTAAATTATTGATAAAAAAGATTTTAAAGTTACATTTTGAAATTAGCCCAAGGAGAAAAGCGAGATCGAATATATTAATTTCAATGAGAGTAATTAATAGTTACAGGTAAGTAAAATTATAATAAATCAATGTTTAAATTAAACTTTATTATAATATAATGGGCAATACATTTATCATTATTATAGACACCTGATTAAATTGATCAAAAATCTGGCAGAAATCGCGGACTTTATCAGCAACTGCAGCCCACACCTCTGCTTCAATATCTTTCAATAATACTTGAAATGCTGGTACAAGATTCGTTTTCGTTATTTCTGGACTAACAGCCTTTCGAAACTGCAGACACAAAATATTTAAATATATAATTTATAGTATGATAAAAACTTTTTTAAAATAAATATCTCAAATATATATTTAAGTTTCTTAAAAAAGGAATGATGAGTAATACAGTTTTAAATTATAATACTTACATCTGTAAACTAACTTATCTGCCACCATGTAACGAACAAGCCATCATTCATCACTGCCGCATTGTCAAAGCATAGGCATAACTAGTTGCTGAACATTCTCTTGTTGTAACAACGCTGCAATATTGATGCAAGCTTCAACAGCCAAAAGACGAACTGAATTCTGTAAAATTACGAGTTGCTCCGTATAACAATCTGATTGACAAAATGGAGAATTCATAAAGTTTTATTGTTTTGATGCACTTACTTGTTCGTCCTGAGCAAGTATAACAAACATGGGTATTAAATCAGATTTAAGGTACTCGATTTCCACAACTTTTGTGAATTCACCTAATGTAGGAGCGGCCTATCTTTGCGCCATAAATGTGTCATCCTGGCACAAACTACAAAAGTAATTTCACCATTCCGCTGCAATATTCGAGTGCGCCAAATGTTACAGTTATTATTCTATATTCTTTAAAAACTAAACTAACATGGATCTATGAGAATTATAAGATAATTACTTTTGATGACTGAGCTCATCCTTGGGTAACAAACGCTGAACAAGCTACATGCCAATGTTATTGATGTGATCCAGTCCCCTAAAGCCAAGCGTTGCACCAATGGCACAAAGTGCTCCACCAAATCTGCAGGACTGTGCTAGGCCGCGACATTTCTTAAGGATTCCACAGCTTTGTCGGATCATTGTTTCCTCCACAGTAGTCAAAGATTCCAATGGTGGCTAAAAAAAAAACCAAGTTATTTCTTCAAAAGACAGAACAAAGATTGATCTTGGAAAAGTATTTTGCCCAATTTGGTATTTAAGATTTTAAAATTAAAAGCTATACTCTCCAGAATGACATATAACTCTATGTAAAAGTGTTTAATTTGCTACTGACAATCTTTGTACTTTTAAAAATAGGATTTAAGTTTGGAATAAGATTTTAATTAGCAAACTAGGTTCGAGCGTGCAACTAGGTTTGTTAACCTATGTTGATTTGTGTCTCATAAAAGGAAGGCAGCCTAAATTAGTAATCGTAATTTAGTACTCACCAGTCTCTCTGCATTCATTTTGGTCTCTCACATTTTCTTTCCTCTAATTTTTTAAATGCCATATGATAAAGGAAGACTTCTTTGGCAATGCTGCAATAAAATTTTACATGGAATAATTATATTTAAAAAAGATACATAATTGCCAAGATAGCAATAAGATATATTAACATATTTAGTAACAACAAACTAGCTGTCTATTCATAATAATAATGAAAATTTTCGATAAAGCGTTCAAAAAGCATAACCTAAAATTTATTTTATCGCGTCAATTATCGTTATGCAAAGAATATTGCCAACATATACATATACAAGTATATATTATTAAACTGTATTTAATGCTTATGAATATATAATTTTTGATAAAATAAGAAGGATTACCTGATAAAATAGCGATAGACGAACCACGCACCAAATGGCAGATGACACCGAATACAAACGTTGTACATTGCCCGTGAATAGATGCGTTCAGTATTTTATTATTACAACGAAATTATTATTTTGAAAATAATTTCTCTGAAATTTTACAGACGTGTTTCAAAAATAATTTTGAAACGATTTACGCAAGAAAAAATAATATTTGACATTATTATAATTTTCAGATACTAACTTTATTTCGTTATTACAACGAAATTATTATTTCCTAAACTCTGAAATTTTACGGACGTGTTTCCCAAATGATTTCGAATCGATTGATGTAAGAAAAAAATATTTTTGACATTATAGGCAATTTTTGGCGATTGTTTGGTACATGTACCAAGGTTGATATTGGTAGGGTTGAAGCTTATCCTGGTACAATGTACCACTACCATGTAATTATGAATGCTAAAACAGACTGGTTCTTTTCTCTTTTCTCATACCACAGATTTGGAAAAAACTACCCTACTTCGTTGCAAGGTATAGCTGGTATCAACCAGAAATGTACCAAAATGGTTAGTCACGCCTTAACCAAAAAGTACCAAACACGCGAAAACGCTCTGGTACATATTGGTACATGTACCAAACCACAGTTTAGCTATAACCAGTTACGACAGTACAGTCGGAACCTTTGATGTTTATGTTACCTAGTCACGTGACCATCCGCCATGTTTTGGATTGTAAGAAAGCGCGTTATTCGAAGATATAAAACAAAAAAAGATAGTAAAAATATTTCTTATGATTCGTGTCAAATTGTTATTAAAGAGATAAGTGAATAAATAAAAAAAATTACAGAAAAAGTTAAAAAAAGTTAAATTCTGAAATGAGGTTAAACAATAATAAATAAATGGATTTTTTGGAAAACAAAAAAATTTTATTCCTGCGTTTCGTCCAGATATGTTTATACACATGACACAGGAAAATCCACCTTTACTAACTTTACTCATTATTATAATTTATTTCAAAATAAATGATTATGAAAAAAACACTGAAGATGATCTTCATTAATAATCTTTTTAAAATAATATCTAATTAATATCGCTTAATATCACTGAAAAATTATTCACACAATATAACCTCTAACACGCAATTATCACATGTCTATAGCTCATAGCTTCGTACCCAGATAGCCAGTTTGGTATAATAAAGATATTAGCATATTCCTATGCATTTATGTCGTCCGTTGTGCTGTTGTTTGCTAGCATTCGATGTCGGAAATAAAATTCTTTGCACGTTTCAAACATTATGCTAGCATTACTTAAGATCAGTGTCGAATGCTAGCAAATAACAGCACAAGGGACGACGTAAATGCATAGCAAGATGCTAACATCTTTATTAGCAACATGAGAACAATTTGTGCTCATACATACATTTGTGGCTATCTGGGGTACCGCGTGGCTCGCCATGTCCGCCATATTTTAGATAGTACAGTTGACGCATGCGTCGTAAAATATTATACGAAGAATTTCGCTGACTGTCGTAACTGGTTATAGCTAAACTGTGACCAAACGATCGCCAAAAATCGCCTTATGTCTGCTAATTGAACATCCGCGGAACTTCATAGGGAATTTTTTAATGCTAACTTTATTTTATTAATTACGATGAAATTATTATTTCTCAAACTCTGAAATTTTACGAGCGTGTTTCCCAAATGATTTCGAGTCGATTGACGTACGAAAAAGTGATTTTTAACATTATGTCTGCTAGCTCAACACCCAATTTTTATTTATTAATTCCGACTAAACTATTATTTCCGGCTATTCCAATCGTTTGGGAATCGTTTGGGCAAGTTTAGGAAATCGCTTTTATAATTTGGGAAATAAGTGGTCTGTTCTTTTTAGCTGCACTGTTGCACTGGTGCAATAAGTTGGAATGAGAAAAAATATACTTGTCTCTTACTTTAACTTATTGCACCGGTGCAACAGTGCAGCTAGAAAAAACAGACCAAATGTTACACGACATTTTCCCGAAAAATGGAGGCGAAAAGGTTGGTACCAACGAAAACTCCTATGGGAACATCATTTTATTTTTTGCAGGTTAGTAACACTGTTCAAGTAGTAATTTGTTAGTTTGAGTAACCTTTTTGACATATGCGCGCGCGCGTATATATAAATAATAAAGTAATAATAAACAGGACTGAGTAAGAGAGGTTAATATTCTTTATTAACTAAATTAAGTTAAAGTTAATAGCTCATAAAATTAATTAAGTTACGTTAAAAGTTACATAATAACAAATTAATTCCAGTTAAAAATTATTTTAGGAAAGCATTATTTATATTTATTAAATTAGGAAGTTATAACTTTTTAATTAGTTACTAGCCAATTCTGATAATTAGACTTCGGATTATATGCAAATTGCATATTTGTTATTTTTTGCATATTTTATTACAGCATTAATAATGTGAACAAATTATAATGTTTTTAATTAATTAATGTTAATTAGTTAAAAACATAATAATTTGTGCACATTATTAATGCTCTAATAGAATATGCAAAAAATAACAAATATGCAATTTGCATATAATCCGAAGTCTACTGATAATAAATTATATTATAGCCGTTATATTTTATAAATGTAAATGCAAAATACTTTGTAGCATTGAAATAAAATTAAATTATATGAAAATGACAAAAAAGTAAAAACATAAAGTGCATATATAGAGATGAACAAAGTAAAAAACTATGATTTATATATATATATGAGGAGATGTATGAGGAGATTATTATATGTGATTAAACAATTTTAGTTTTTCAGTGTTTATACGTGTTTTGATAAATAATTAATATCATTCATAATTGTAGCATCCTTCTTTGCACTGGGATCAATATGCCATTATCGTCAACTGCGGGATGAAACCTGTGCAAGATGAAAGAAGCATAAACGAGGAAGATAGAAGTAAATGAAGAATATACAAATATATATCAGATAAGTAGCTAATATATTCTCATAAAATAAAAGATTATGTATGTATGTGCTGTCTGTAATTGTAGATGTTGTTGGACCGATTCTTTTCTTTCATTAATTTTTGTTCCAGCTTTCCAGTTAACCATGTGCTTGCAAAATGTTAATAGTTGGAGATCAATTCCAATTTCTGAGCTTACTGTGTCATTGAATGCGCCCTAGTTGTAAGCAAAAGATGAAGTCACTTTCTAACAGCGAATATCAGAATAGATCTGTATTACTAGCAGTGCGACAACAGATTGACGCAACAAACCGAGAGCTGGTTCGTAAAATTAATGTTTATATACCGCCAATCTTTCATCAATCCAACAGGTATTGTCATGTAGTCTGCTGACTGATGTATGTTTCTTATCTTTCAAACATTGATGACAAATTAATGAAAGAAAAGAATCGGTCCAACAACATCTACAATTACAGACAGCACATACATACATAATCTTTTATTTTATGAGAATATATTAGCTACTTATCTGATATATATTTGTATATTCTTCATTTACTTCTATCTTCCTCGTTTATGCTTCTTTCATCTTGCACTGCAGGTTTCATCCCGCAGTTGACGATAATGGCATATTGATCCCAGTGCGAAGAAGGATGCTACAATTATGAATGATATTAATTATTTATCAAAACACGTATAAACACTGAAAAACTAAAATTGTTTAATCACATATAATAATCTCCTCATACATCTCCTCATATATATATATAAATCATAGTTTTTTACTTTGTTCATCTCTATACATGCACTTTATGTTTTTACTTTTTTGTCATTTTCATTTAATTTAATTTTATTTCAATGCTACAAAGTATTTTGCATTTACATTTATAAAATATAACGACTATAATATAATTTATTATCAGTAGACTTCGGATTATATGCAAATTGCATATTTGTTATTTTTTGCATATTCTATTAGAGCATTAATAATGTGCACAAATTATTATGTTTTTAACTAATTAACACCCAGACAGCACCAGATATCGTACGAATATTATACTCTCATACGTAATGTACTGTGATCATACCGAATATACGTAAAACATTCATATAACGTCTCAGTAGAATGTCATTTTGATATATCCTCAAGATAAACTTAGAATATAGCGACTGAATTTCGCAACTCCTACTGAATATACTGAGATTATATCTAATATACTCAAAACATCCGTAAAATATCCTATGATATATCTCATGTATATCTATCACATATTTCCAAAATATTCGCGTAATATCGAAAGTGAATCATGTCAACGCTATCTATGATCTGTAACGTTACGCATTTTCGTCTGCCGTGTGATGCAGACACGTGGTGAAGTGTAGGGTGTGAACGTGCGAACACGAACTCACGGACAACGTGGTTTTCTCAGGAATTACGCCCAGATAACTCTGGTATGTACATAAGATATAATATAGTAACGTAAACTATAATAATATATATATATATTGTATATATACATATATTATTTAGGTTATAACCTACAATTATCTGAGCATAATTTCCCAAAGCACCCCAGCGTATTCAACAGATATTACGCTTCATTTTTTGCGATAGCTTCCTGATGTGCGAAATGATTAATTCCTCTTCTTATTTCTTCTTGCTAATTCTGTATGTTTAATTCCTTGTTCCTTATTCCTCTCATTATGCATGAGCCCATATAATGTGAACATACTGTAGACATATTGTGAATATACTGAAGATATACTTTAGACATACGTATAACATTCTTAAGATATATTCGGTATATTCTCATAAACTGCCAGCGAAATTCTATGGGATAAGGCAACGCGGACATAGTACGTTATGAGTATATACTCGCCATATCACAGACGTATCTCTAATATTATACGAATATTGCAATATACTTTCGCAATATCCTATTATCGTTCTCATAATCTACATGTGCTGTCTGGGCATTAATTAATTAAAAACATTATAATTTGTTCACATTATTAATACTGTAATAAAATATGCAAAAAATAACAAATATGCAATTTGCATATAATCCGAAGTCTTATTATCAGAATTGGCTAGTAACTAATTAAAAAGTTATAATTTCCTAATTTAATAAATATAAATAATGCTTTCCTAAAATAATTTTTAACTGGAATTATTTGTTGTTATGTAACTTTTAACGTAACTTAATTAATTTTATGAGCTATTAACTTTAACTTAATTTAGTTAATAAAGAATATTAACCTCTCTTACTCAGTCCTGTTTATTATTACTTTATTATTTATATATACGCGCGCGCGCATATGTCAAAAAGGTTACTCAAACTAACAGATTACTACTTGAACAGTGTTACTAACCTGCAAAAAATAAAATGATGTTCCCATAGGAGTTTTCGTTGGTACCAACCTTTTCGCCTCCATTTTTCGGGAAAATGTGTAACCGACGGACGATATAATGCCGATCATAGTCGAATCGCGACGGAACTGACCGAAGTTCCTAGCCTCTCCCCTTACCGCAAAAATCAGCTACCCCTCTTCAAAAGGCTCCGTCTACGTTAGTCTATGGAGAATACTTACTTTTTTAGTGCTCTACCGGAATATATTCCAACTCTAGATACAATCGTCTAGTCTATGTTTAGCGTAGTCAGCCGTGCTAGTGGTGCTAGGCTGTACGCAGTTGTTGTATTGGTATAAGAAAACTGAGATAAGTACTCTAAGGCCAGTATTCATAGTCGGATCTTATATTTAAGATCATCTTAAGTACTGTCTTAAGATGCCATCAGCCAATCACAGAGCTGTATTAGCATCTTAAGATATTGCTTGAGACGATCTTGAAATAAGATTTGACTATGAATACCAGCCTAAGTACCAATATTCATAGTCGGATCTTATATTTAAGATCATCTTAAGTACTGTCTTAAGATGCTATCAGCCAATCACAGAGCCGTATTAGCATCTTAAGACATTGCTTGAGACGATCTTGAAATAAGATTCGACTATGAATACCAGCCTAAATGTAAAATTGTTAAGATTTTTATTATAAATTTGCATTTGCTTAGTATCATTTCAATAAATTTTATAAAAATTTAGTAAATTTTTTTTTATTATATTAAGGCTATATTGCAAAAGTGTGTAAAAATACTTTTAAAAAAATTTTTTATTACAAAAAAATTTATTAAATTTTAATCTAAAAAAATCAAAAATCCTGTTATAACAGAAATGTATATTTTATTTTTTTACACGAGTATCAATAAACGTCATATCTGTCAAAACGTGTAGTATATATTGTTTCACAATGCGGATATTTAATGCAGAGAATTTTCATTACTAATTAAAGTATATAAATTTATATCATTTTTAGGTTTTTTATAACATTTTGTTTTTATAAAATTAGTGTTAACATTTTTGTGTAAAAATTGTAAAATATTTTTTTGTATAAAAATTATAAAATATTTTTCTGTGTAAAAATTGTAAAAGATTTTTACACAGAAATGTTAGCACTAATTTTACCTTCTTTGCAGATTTTTCTGTAAAATTTTTCGGTATATAGACGCTTACGCAGGCATGCACGCACGCACGCACGCACGCACGCACGCACGCACGCACACACCAACACACCAACACACAAACAGGCGCAAACATATACACAAACGCACATGAGCACACAAAATACACACAATCTATATAAATTTTGCAAATAATTTTGCATCAAATTTTGCAGAAAACATATAAAATTCTGCAAAATATTCTGCAAAAAAATTTTGAAGGCGAAAATCTTGTACAAAAATCTGCAGAAGTTTATGCAAAAAAATATGCAATTCTTTTTGCAGAAATTTTTGCCTACGAGAGGTTTATCGCTGTTCTTGGTTATATTGTTATTTACTTATTCTAGCTGTTTTTCTTTTACGAAACACAGTTGATCATATTTCTAACACAAGTCGACACACATCACTGTTCATTTAGAATTTAATGCAAATATAATCGATATGTTTCTCAGATAGCACAAAGACATCCATTTTATGTCCAATGGATATCCGCTTCTGGAAATTCGGACGTCCATTAAGAATCCAAATAAGGTCCGTCAGACATTCGATGGACGTCCATAGGATATACGTTTGGTACAATTTTGTACATTCATAGAAAGTCCTATAATGGACGTCCATGGGATATATGTTTGTCACAATTTTGCACATTCATAGAAAGTTCGAAATAAATCAAATTTTGGACCTATTATGGTTTGATTATTTCTTTTGGGCTTTTTTCAATTAAAGGGCTTGCTGCAATAGTGGATTAATCCACATTTTGTAAAAATCGTCGACATAAAGCATGGACTGCGCATTTCCTGCAAAAAGCTCTTGAAAAGTGTCCGGCAGAAAGACAAAGAGGAGACGTGGTCCGGGTCAATTTCTTTCTCTGTCTAGCGCCTATTATGCTACTGGTTAGACAAAGACAGCGTTTGACCCGGACTAGAGATACTATAACAGAGATTCGCCAATGTGCCGTCTTGGGGTAAAACCGGATATCGGATATGACGTTTTCGATGACGGTTTACTCTGTTTTCTTTTGACAGGTGACAGGTGACAGGTTAGATCGGCTAGGCTTTCTCTGTCAGTTATATCTATCTTTCTCTCTCATACTTCCGGTTATACCCCAAGCGACGGGAGCCAATCAGAAATCGTTAACGCATTGGCGAATCTCTGTTACAGTATCTCTAACCCGGACCAATTGCTGTGTCCCTCTTTTGGTCGGAAAAAGAAACGAAAAAAAAACGAAAAAAAAAACGGAAAAGAAACGAAAATAAAAAAAACAAAACAATAAAAAACGAAAAAGAAACAATAATATATTACAACGAACATTTAAAAAAATACCAATAATTAATAATGTTAATAATAAATAAAAAAATAACGTATTATTTCATATTATTTTATATTATATCTAAAAGTAGAACAATTAAAATAAACCTTTTGAAAATTAAAAATAATATAATTTATTATTATTTATAAATTAATGTTAATTATAAATATTGTAAATAATATATATATATGTATATATATAATAAAAATAATAAAGATAAATTATATAAAAGTAAGATACAAGTGCAGACATAAATCAAATATCCAGCATAGGACGTTCTATAATAGAATAGAACATCCGTTTAAATTCCAATAATGGACATCCAGTGAATGTCCATTTTATGTCCATGGACATGCGGACCTGAATTGGACTTAAAATGGACGTCCTTGAAACATCCAGTGCTATTTGGGTTTCTATTCGAAAGGAGAGTCGAAGTGTATTCCTTTGAAAAACGCATTTGCTCTTAGTATTTCAATGAAATCTTTTAATGCAAAACTTACGTATTATATATATTTGGACTTTATTAGTGTTTCAGTAATAAAAATATATGCTATATATTACAATATTAAATATTCCCAGTAAACACAGTAATATAGCAGCAGTGTAACAGCAATGTAACCGAATATAACAGGTTACGTTACTCTGAAATTACACGTAACTTACATGTAAGTTACAATTTCCGACTCAGCAATATAACATGTTATAATTACATGTTATCTAACCGTTACACAACAGTTACAAAGAAAAATAAAATAAAATAAAAATTTCATTTTTTAAAAATTATTTTTATCAACAGCACATACTACATTTACAATAAATTTATATTAATTAATTAAATTTAAATTAAGTTATTTTTTATTTTATTCTTACTTGCCGCTGCTAGGTTTGAACCCGGGACCTTAGGATGACGAACCTTGTACTCTACCTGCTACGCCAATTTGACTCATCGATATGGGTACTTGTTATTGTCTACATATACCTATATGTTATAAACTGACGCAACTATATTATTTTTTATAAAAGCAATTAAATTTTGCAAAACATATTAAAAATAAATAGCATTAATTTATTTACTTATTAATTTCATTGTTAAATTTATCTTTTTCCATAACCTTAATAATTTGATGGAAATTGCGATCTATTTTTAACATTAATAGTTTGAAGCGTTCAAATGGTTAATTAGATGGTTTTTATTATTCTGTTTTTGTTTAGTACATGATAAATTTAGATTTTGTGCATTTTTTGTGCACAGTAATTGTAGGCAAACCGTTATTTTTGAAAACATTATCTTTATAATAATTTTTAAATAATATCAAATGGATTTCTCATTTAAGATATTATAATGTTATCTAATTTATGAGTCAACTACAACGCGCATGGACGGCTCAAAAATCGGACAGCATTGTGATATCTTTTATGAGACATCAAGCTGATATCATTTAGCTAATGTTATAAGGATAACATTTTCAAGAAACTTAAATGAGATTCTTTAATTAGATATCTCAAAGACCTCTTAGTGTTGTCTGATTTCTGAGTCAACTACGACGCGCATGGACGGCTCAAAAATCGGACAGCATTGTGATATCTTTTATGAGACATCAAGCTGATATCATTTAGCTGATGCTATAAAGATAACATTTTCAAGAAACTTAAATGAGACTCTTCAATTAGATATCTCAAAGACCTCTTAGTGTTGTCTGATTTCTGAGTCAACTACGACGCGCATGGACGGCTCAAAAATCGGACAGCATTGTGATATCTTTTATGAGATATCAAGCTGATATTATTTAACTGATGTCATAAGGATAACATTTTCAAGAAACTTAAGTAAGACTCTTTAATGAGATATCTTAAAGACCTCTCTTAGTAGACGTCTCTGGTAAATGTTACCATTTTGACATCATTTCCAAGATATCTAAATGTTTTCTTAAAAAAGTTCTCTTAAAGTTTTCATTCTGACAAGCGTGTTGTCTGGGATATTAGATTTGTTAGATGAAGGACGATCAAACTTCTCTCATGTTTCATCTGCTCTTTATATGGATAAAAGCGAATGTTCAGAATAATAATTTGAATGTTAAAGATAAATTATATAATTTACCAAATCATCAAATTGAAAATGCTGAAGATAGTGAATACAGCAGCAGTGATGAATTAGAACATAATATGAAAATTGATGTCGAATATTTAAAAAATTGTCCTGTTTATGATATAGAAGAATATTTATTGAACTTTTTGTCAGAATAGGGTGTTCAAGATGTATCATTTAACAAAATGGATAAGCTTTTAGCAGGATTGCGAGTTATTTTTCCTGGTTTGCCAAAATCATATAAAACAATTCTTCGTACTCCTCGTACTATAAATGTTAATAAAGTTGGTCAAGGCCTAATGTGGTATAAAAGTATCAAAGTGAATCTTAATGAAATATTAACCGATAATTATCTACAAAATAATAATCAAATTGTAGTAGACATTAATATTGATGGCGTCCAATTATATAAAAGTACAGATGATCAATTTTGGCCCATTTTAGGTTATCTAAAGGGTGAAAGATTTCATTTTATAATTGGTGTGTGGTATGGACATTCAAAGCCCGATGATTTAGAAGGATATTTATCTGATTTTATTGAAGAAATTAAAAATTTGACTAGAAATAGTTATAATTTCTATGGAAAAATATTGTTTTTAAATTAGGCAATTATATTTTAAATGCTCCAGCTAGACAATTTGTCAAAGGCATTCACAGTCATAACAGTGTATTTGGTTGTGAAAAGTGTACAATTAAAAGTGATAGACATAGAAATCGTCAGGTGTTTTTATATGATAATGCATTTCTACGTACTGATAAATCATTTCAAAATAGAGATCTACCAGAACATCACAAGTATAATTCACCTTTAGAACGTGATTTGCAACATGGAATGGTGTCTATGTTTAGACTTGATCCGATGCATCTCGTATATCTAGGAGTTTTTAAACGATGGCTACAGTTTCTCTTTGGAGTACATGTAACAACAATAGGCAAAATTAATAACGCAGCTAAATCTCAATTGTCTCTGGAAATGTTACGATATAGTTCTTGGGTGCCTATGGAATTTAATCGTTGACCTCGATCTTTCTGTGAGTTATCTAAATATAAAGCAACAGAACTGCGATGTATCTTATTATACGATGGTGTACGAATCTTTAAGAACATTCTGCCTTCAAATCTGTATAACAATTACTTACATAGTGGAATATATATACTATCCAGTCCAAGTACAGTACAGAATCCTGTTATGCTTGATGCTGCGCATGAAATTTTAAAAGAATTTATAAATCACTCTTCTCAGATTTTTGGTAAATGTTTTGTTGTTTATAATATCCATTGTCTGATTCATTTAGTTGACGAATGTCGAAACCATGGAATTTTAGAATCATTCAGTGCTTTTAAATATGAAAATTTTATGAGCGTTATGAAACGATATTTGAGATCTACTTACAAGCCTTTACACCAATTAATTAGACGTGATGCAGAAACTAAAGGGCAACTTGTTCCAAGGAAAAATATAGATGAGCCAAATAAAATTTTGTTGAAAAATCAGTATGATGGAGATGACAGTATTCAGAGAGAACAGTTTCAGACTGTCATTTTATGTGGTATTACTCTTACAAAGAACAAGGCAAACAGTTGTTTTAAAACTAAAAATGGAGATGTTATAATCTTAGATAATGCTATCCGAACACCCCAAAATAAAATTATCTTAATGGGATATAGGTTTCTAAAACAAGAAAATTATTACAATTTTCCTATCGCATCATCTGAACTTGGAATTATAAAAGTTTCTCGTTTACAAAATCACAAAACTGCTTACAAAATTAAACATTTTTTTTGTAAATGTGTTCTTTTTCTTGATAACGACGAAGCACATGTGTGCATTCCTCTTGTACACTGCAATAATTACTAGAATAAAAGTAAGAACATTTTTTTTTATTCTACAAATTATATTCTTTTACAACGTAACGTTTTCTTTTTTTAAGTTTGCAGTTGTAGAATTTGATGATTCATGTGATGAATCTCAAACACTAATAGAAGTAATTCCTTTCAAATGGCTGTTTGATAATAATACTAAGTGCAATTATCCACCTAAAAAAGATCAACTTAAAACGACTCGTCTAGTTATGTCAAAAATGGATCCTGGAAAAGATTGGAATACTTATCATCTTAGATTTCATCATTACTACAGTAAGTTTAATTTTCGAAGATAAGTTATCATAAATTTGCGTTTAAATATTGAGTTCTTTTAGTATTAATGTACTTAAAACGTAAAACGTACTTAAAACATAAATTACATTTCTTTTCATTAATAAATTAATAAATTTCAGTATCATGTGTATTTATGTTATATTTTATTTTATACATTTTTTTCACTTGTAGGTACTTACAATATTGTTGTCAAAACTGCTAAGAATGTTCTAGAGGGAAACGTTGCTCGGACAGAAGTAGGAACAGATTATGATCAACCAAGAAAGAGAAAAAAGAACAAGAAATATATAGAATCTTCAGATGAAGATGAAGACAATCCTTCGTCAAACATCTTTTGTAGTGCTAGCAATAAAGTGCCTGCACCAAATCCTCTTCTTCCAAATAAAATAAAAACACTTTTTAAAAATAAATCTATAAAAACGTCAATGATATGTCAAAAAGACACGTCTGTTGGGAAATTATTTTCCCGTAAAGAGTCACGTGTTACATCTTTAAGTCCTTCTAAGTTAACTTATAAAACTACGTTAGACGAAAATCCGATGAAGCATCATTCTATGCTGGAAGAGAGTATGTATATGTTTTCAAGTAAATTCGTATTTATTATTTTATGTAACTTATTTTTATATTTTAAATATTCTAATTTAAACTATAAACAGTCTTTTTTATAATTTTATAATTTTATAGCTTTTTTTATAACTTTAGCTGTACAACAAAGAGATTTAGTTCCTGAAGACTGCAACACCAAATTGTCGGAAAATTTTGGAACTGCTAATCCATTGCAATAAAAAAAGACCACGTCTGTCAGAAAATTTAACAAAATGCCTCAATATTTAGACAAAGAAAACTGTGATAATTTTTTTGATAGTAAGTTTATTACTTTTCAAATAATATATTTTTTAGATTTTACAACTAATTATATTTCCTGTTTTCTTTTATTGTGAATTTATTTTCTGCAATGTTACAGTTTCTGAAAAATGCTCATCTTCTCAATTAACTATAGATAGTAATGAACTGCAATCTATATCGAACAGTTCTCCAGTATCAAGCCTACTATCTGTACGTAATCTCGTAGAAAAAAAAACAAAGTATTTTGCACCCAAAGAATGTTAACAGAACAAAGTTATCTTCAGCCTTCAAAGATGGTAAATTCATTATTATCCGTCTACTTTTCCTAAAATTAAATTACATTTTTTATCACATTTTTTTACGTGCGCTTATATTTAAATTTGTATTAATCCTTTGCAGATACAATCTCTCTCTCTCTCTCTCTCTCTCTCTCTCTCTCTCTCTCTCTCTCTCTCTCTCTCTCTCTCTCTCTCTCTCTCTCTCTCTCTCTCTCTCTCAAGTTACTCGTATATGTTACTTAGTTACATAGTTTCTCTTTGTTTAAATTAAAATTTTATAAATGTAAAATAATTTGTTTTTTCTTTTCTTTGTATGTGTTATGTTATCTTACTCAACAAATATTGCTTACAATAAATAAAAGTAACAATATTCTAATTTTTATATAGATGATAAAAATGACAATGAACAGTACAAGAATTTTAATATAATACACTCCGAAACTTTAAAAGAAAAGAGTGAAGATGACGTTTTAAAAGTAGAAAGGACCATACTATCTACGAACAACGAGAATGAAGTATTTCCAAAATCACCACTATTTCAAGGTTTGATTTTTCCAGATAATCTCAGTTTCGAGAAATGATTTTTTCTGCACACATACCACATTCTTTTCCTTAATTTATATTTTACTAGAACACAACATTGCGCGCGCTTCGCGCGCGCCACTTAGCATTTTTATATTGAACATTGCACTTATTCTTCTTCTGTAATATTACTCTCACACACTTTATCATATTTAATGCCCTTCTCTATCTCACGCTCCCTCATTCTCCTTTTCCCCCTCTCTAAATTATTAATTATATTATTAATTATATTAATTATATTATTTTCATATTGTTCAATATTACTCTTACACACTTTACTTTTTTATTTAATCCTCTTCTTTTATTTAATCCTCTCCTTTCACGCTCTCTTATTCTCCCCCCTCCTTCCCACCTCTCTCTCTCTCTCTCTCTCTCTCTCTCTCTCTCTCTCTCTCTAAACACAAATTATTAATTATATTATATTATGTTTCTTAATATCACTCTTACACACTTTACCTCCATACTTAATCCCCTTTAAATAAATTAAAAATTATAATATATTATATGTAACGTTACTGTTAATTTTCAATAAAATTTCAAAACTTTTACTTTCTGGCTTTCTTGTTTAATCTCTCTCAATTATAATTTCCTTTCATCTAATCTTTTTCCTTTTCTAATCTCTTTCGATAAAACTCACTATCGCTCTCTGACCATTTCAACAACTTCTGACAACAAGCATCCAACAACTTTAAAATTAAATTTTTTAAATCTTATGCCTTAATAATACAACATTAAATTTAAATTTTTAAATAAATTAAAATTTATAATATTATACGTAATGTTACCTGATAATTTTCAATCAAATTTCAACACTTTCACTTTCTGGATTTCTTTTTTAAACTCTCTCGATCTCAATTCTTTCTCTTTAATCTCATTCCTTTTCTTCTATTAAAATACACAAAATGTCAAAATAATTAAAACGCAAATGATATTTAATGAGAATAATAATAATTAATAAAAATTGATCATTATTGAGAATGATAATTAATAAGAAATGAGAATTAAGAGTTTAAGATTCCTTTTTTTCAAAATATTTAAAACGCAAGTGTTACCTTTCCGAAATCTCGCACTCTCTCTCTCTTTTTCTCTCTTAATAAGATCTTCAAATTTACTTAATTTCTCTCTCTCTCTCTCTCTCTCTTTTTCCTTCTCTCTCTCTCTCTCTCTCGATCTTTCTTTCTCTCTCTCTCTCTCTCTCTCTCTCTCTCTCTCTCTTTCTCTTCTTCTTCTACCTATCACTTAATTCTTGCAATTTTTTTAAATTTTTTATTTTTTATAAATATCTATATAAACACTGGCGCAAAAGAAAACGAGACAAAAGTTTTGACCGATTTTTAGGCAATCTTCAAAGTGATGCAACTTTGCGAAAAATCATCTAAATTACATGTACTTTTTTTAAATTAAAGGGCAAAGACTCTACTTTGAGAATCCCTAGGTGAAAGTTTGATTTGTTAAGTGCTAATATAACATATAGTATTGCATTGAGTAGGCAGTCCTCAATTACATATCTCATTGGATACATTACATTTTTTTGCAGTGTATATATGGTTTTACGTCCGTATCAGCTATATTGATTGATTTTGAAACAGCTATAAGAAAATCAATATATCTACCAGTTTGGAGTCAATGTTAATTACAACCAAATGATATATTGATTTTCTACCCCTGACATTCATTAATATTATGTAAATTTTTATTTCTATTTTCTGTATATACCTCTTTAATATTTCTTTTTTTCTTTTCTTACTCTCTGCTTCCTCTATTTCTTTTTTTCTTTTTTTAATATAATGTTTATTTTCTTTAACCTTAAATAAAAACATTTATATATGTTAAAAATAAAAACGCAATTAAGTCATTAAAAATTCAAAATTTTGACAAAACAAGCTTTACAGCTTTTTAAACAATTATTAAATACCTATCTCGTCTTTCTTCCTTTTTTTTCTCCGCTTTTTTATGAAATGTCTTAATGTTTATTAATTTAAAAGAATTATGCTTTTTGAATCTTTTCTCTCTTTTCTTTTTTTCTCTCCTTTCTTTATCTTTTTCTCTTTCTTTAATCCTCTATCCTTTATCTTCTGCAATTTTGAATAAAAAACGTGTAAGTATAATTTTATAAATAATTACATAATATTATATAAAAACATTTTTATAAAAAATTATTATTTACTTAATTATTTTAAATTTTATTTTTATTTTTTTTTATCTCACGCTCTTTCACTCTCCTTTTCTCCCTCTCTCTCTTTCTCTCTTTCTCTCTCAACACAAATTATTAATCATATTTTTATGTTGTCTATATCTATCCTCTATCTTCTGCAATTTTGAATAAAAAACGTGTAAGTGTAAGTTTATAAATAATTACATAATATTATATAAAAACATATTTTAATAAAAATTATTTACATATTTTTTTTAAACTTTTTTTTATAAATACACACACACACACATATATATGTATGTATTTATTTTAAAAAAGTTAAAAGAATTAAGTAAATAATAATTTTTAATAAAATATATTTTTATATAATATTATGTAATTATTTATAAATTTACATAATTTTACACACACACACACGCGCGCGCGCGCACGCACAAATATACACACACAGAAAAGAATATAGCCAATAATATATGTAATTGCGAGCTGCTAACTACATAAAATACTCAATACAATAATATTTACTGTTAATGCTCTAACACTTTTCTTTTTCTTCTTTTTTACACTCTCTTTTTCTCTCTCTCTCTTTTTCCGCTCCTTCTTTCTATAGAAGTCGCTGTTTCACCTTCTGTTTTCTTTTCTGCTTCTTCTTTCTACAAAAGTCGAAACTCTCTCTTTCTCCTATCAATCTATTTCCTTTCCTTCTTTTTTTCTAAAAGATTATAAAATTTTAAAGATATTATTGTTATTTCCGAGAGAGAGAGATTATATTATTACTTAATATATCTCTTTATTACTTACCTTATTACTTACACACTTTTGATATAACCAATTTTGATTTGAAAACACAACTGTCAAACACTACGAAGCATGCAGCTCAATGATCAGCGAAAGAACCAATCAGCATCGCGGATTAAAGGCAACAATTCTTCGAGACTTTCGAGATGACTTCGATACATTCGATAAATAAATAACATATCTTTTTTAGAAAAGGACATTTATTAGGTTTATCAAATGCAGATCGTGACTTGCTTACGACAACATTAAGCCATTTAAAGAAGCTTCATGATAATTTTTATTGAACTTCTTTGTTTTAATACATATAACTGTGCAATATTAACATATGTTACACTTTGTAATTATTAATTTATTTCCGTTTTTCCATTAATTCTGTAGGACCGGTTGTATCTAATCTTGATAGAGATTTGCTTCGAAATGTGTCAAGTAAACTTGATATAGTATTAATGAACCAACGTCGCATTTTAAATGAAATATTTCCTGGTGAAGCTATTTTAGACAGACCCGAAAATTGTCCCCCTCTTTCATTACGAGATAAAAAGTCTTTTGAGGAATTCAACGAATTTTTGGAAAATAAAGTTGCATTTTCTCAATTTGTAAGTACAGTTGATTTTTCAATTTTTATTTATATTTTGTGTGGTGTACTTACATATATGATTTATATTTAACTTTTAATATATGTGAACTCTTCTTACATAATTTTTAATTCTTGTGTTTTTAAGGTTAGCTATCTTAATGCACTTATTAATGATTGTGATCAGTGGAATGCTGTTACTCGTCTTATGTCTAACATATTGCACAATGAACTTGCAAGACAAGTTAGTTGGAAAGGAACCAGAGGAGTGAAAATTTCTTTTTACGGAACAAGAATTAAGGAAGCTTTGTTTTGTAAATGTTTTACGTTTATCTTTTCTTTTACTTATTTGAAATATTGAGACACTGATTATAAATTATTATATTAAATTATAAGAAGCAAGAAATAATTTAAAATTACATTTTCCATTTCTTTGTTTGGCAAATTTTTAAATAAATTAATTTTGATGATGTACTATTATTTGTTTATAATAGAAAGAATATTTTAGTAAAACGTATTAAAACTTGTTTCTGTATTCGTATAATATATGATTACAAATTGTGATCAGTATACGATTTATTTTCATTAAATATGTATAACATTTAATTATTTTAACAAATTATTGTATTTTATATAATATTTAATTATTGTATATAACATTGAATACAAATTTTGTGTGTGCATCTGTACAGATTTCTTTACTAAGAAAATAGAAAAATAAATTATCTTTGCTACATTTTACTAACGTGCTAGAAAGGTTTATGTGATTTTTTATTTTTTACATGATTCAGTATGATACGGTAATTTTTAGAAGACTAATTCTTTTAATTTCTGTTTTGTTGTTGTTTAGGCGCTATAATGGGTCGTTTTAAAAATGAGTCTTTAAAAAATGCTGAAGAAGCTATAAAGCGCTGGTTGAACACTTCGAGTCAACGCAAATAAGAAAAATATAATCAGATTTTTCACTTAATTTGTGATTTTTATTGTAAATAAAAATCACAAATTAAGTGAATTTTATTGTAAAATTCACTTAATTGTGAATTTTTTATTAAATTTGTGCTTTTTATTTTTCTATTTTTATTTCTAGATTTTTAGTTATTTTTATAGATCATAAAAATTGTGCAAGAATAAGATTGTGCAATAATATTTGTGTGACCTGTGTCATCTGTGATCTTGTAATGATTCATAATAAATATATCAAATTATAAATATAATAACTGAATTAACTTATCTTTGTCATTTTTTGTTTCGACAGGTGTATCCAGTAGTAGCGCAATCATTCAGCTAAGTAGGAATCAAATGCGATTGGTTTTTATCTCTAAATCCAACTAATTACATCTTATTACTACTTAACTGCTTGTGAGGGTGCAGTCACATGGGGCTAGCGTACAGCGTACCGGCGTATGGCGTAAAGGAATTAGACCAATGTCTGTGCTAACAAAACGTGCGTAAATCTTGTGATTGGTCTAATTCCTTTACGCCATACGCCGATACGCTGTACGCTAGCCCCATATGACTGCACTCTGAGCAGTTGGATACACCCAATAATTGTAATAGTCAAAGAAACGTTTAAAATATATCATTATGACATAAAAATGATGTCACGAAACCATCAAAAATTTTTGTACTTTGACGTCATTTTGATAATCTAAAATTTGACCTTATTGTGACATCATTTTGACGTCATTTTGATATTTCTGTTCTCCTTGGATAGGGATGTCCCTAGGATGTCATTTTGGAATATCGCAATATCGTTGGATATCCGTGGATCATTTACTATATCCAAGTATTTTTTATTAAAAATAATCATTATTTATTAAAAATAATAAATTTAGTAATTGCTTCTTTAAGCATTAGAACTGATATTTTTTTGTACACATGGATGTATACGTACACATTGTGCGTAGCCATTGCCGCTTGTTGTAACAACTCCCCCCGCGCGCCTAGCAATCTCAAGGTTCAAGCGCTAGGAAGGGGCGGCCGCCGCGGCCGGGCGCTCGACGCGCTTGCATTTGCCTGGGCTAACACAGAAAATTTTACAAGTCTATAACTCGTTAACTATTGCGGAAATGGAAAAACGATAAAGACTTTTCTGTTCAGATTAATGCGCTCTACCTGCTTATAAAAATTGCATAAATCTTTACCAAACACCCTGTATAAATAAAGTATAAGGTTTCTTCGATTAATCTTCTGAAGAAGTTACATTTTCTCTATGAGAAGGTGTACTTTCAGGTTGCTTGAGCCAGAAAAAGATAGATTTTATTTATAATTAATTTTAAGTAAATTTTGATTAAATTAATGTAATACTTTCGTCCAGATTAATTAAAAAATTTTTTTGACTTTGTGTATTTTTTAAATTATACGTATTAACTAAATCTTATTCTAAGAGAACTTTAGGGGGTTGTAATAAACATGTACTTCAACTTTATTCGAAGATGTCATATTTTCTCAACGGGAAGATATGCCTTCGAGAGGCTAAGTACATTGTTTTGTGATGTACGCATATCTTTGGCTGCGTTTCTGATATTCACTGCCAGTACTGAACATCCACCCCCAGTGAACATAGTAATATAGTAGCAATGTAACAGCAATGTAACCGAATAACAAGTTACATTACACTGAAATTACACGCAACTTACATGTAAGTTACAATTTTTGACTCAGCAATATAACATGTTATAATTACATGTTATCTAACTCACACAACAGTTACAAAGAAAAATAAAATAAAATAAAAATTTCATTTTTTTTTAATTATTTTTATCAACAGCACATACTAAATTTAGGATAAATTTTTATTAATTAATTAAATTTAAATTATGTTATTTTTTATTTTATTCTTACTTGCCGCTGCTAGGTTTGAACCCAGGACCTTAGGATGACGAATCTTGTACTCTATCTGCTACGCCAATTTGACTCATCGATATAGGTACTACAATACTTGTTATTGTCTACATATACCTATATGTTATAAACTGACGCAACTATATTATTTTTTATAAAAGCAATTAAATTTTGCAAAACATATTAAAAATAAATAGCATTAATTTATTTATTTATTAATTTCATTGTTAAATTTATCTTTTTCCATAACCTTAATAATTTGATGGAAATTGCGATCTATTTAGCACTAATAACTAACTAAATTATGATTTAAAACGTTTTTTTTTAAACGTTGAGTAATAAATATATAAAGACGTTTATAGATATCTTAAAGCAATTCTAGAATTGGTCTACAAGGTATATGTATAAAAGACGTACATCTTTAACCTCTAGAAGATCAACCCTTTTTTGGCCAACTTTTTTAATTTTAATACTAAAACATTTTTGTCCTTGTCAGTGAAATAAACTACAAAGAAGATAACATCACTCTAACGTCTAATATTATTAGGCTTTTAATTTGAAAAAAGTGATTTTTGTTTGTTGTATTTGAACTTTATATTACTATTTATTGTTAAAATGATTGTTTAGCGTCATTTTCAATAAAAATGTTGAAAAATATGTATATAAAAATATGATTATGTTGCACTTTATGAAGTATGAGACAGTATATAAAGTGTTATTAAAGTAACATATCAAATTATTTCGAAATAAATGCATATATTTATGTTAAAAGAAGTAATTTTAGCTAAATGAATATATAGTGTTTTCGGTAAATTTAATTATAAGCCTAATATATAAGGCTTTTGGCCAGGAAAAGGTTAAGATATCTTGTATAGATCTTTCATTTAGATATCTTTGACATGTCTAATTCGAAAATTTTTAAGACATCTTTTAAGATGTCTTTTAGATGTCTTTTAGATATCTTTTAGAAATTCTATGAAGATATCTTTGACAAAATCTTTTTGGATATCTTTTAGATATCTTTTAGAAATGTCTTAAAGATATCTTGAATAAGATGTCTTTTCGATTTCTACAAGATGTCAATGTTTACTGGGATCTTTGAAGCGTTCAAATGATTAATTAGATGGTTAACTATATAGATCATAATTCTAAGAAAAATTGAATAGTATACTTTTATTATTCTGTTTTTGTTCAGCACATAATGAATTTAGATTTTGTGCATTTTTTGTGTGCAGTAGTCTGGTTCACGGATGGCTCCAAAACGAGTGCGGGCTCTGGAGCTGGTCTTTACTGTCAGCGCGACCGGGCAAGAATCGTCGTTCCGCTTGGCGAGCACGCTACGGTTTTCCAGGCGGAGGTGTTAGCCATCATGAGATGTGCCCAGAACCTATTAGAGTCTGATAGGGTGAGAAGGCGCATCCGGATTTGCTCGGACAGTCAGGCGGCGCTTAAGGCGCTTGAGGGTCCAAGAATTAACTTGCGGCTGGTCTGGGACTGCAAGTGCGTACTGGATGAGTTGGCGGAGAAGAATGATGTCGGCCTAGTATGGGTCCCTGGGCACGCAGGGATCAAGGGCAACGAAATGGCGGACCTGCTTGCTAAGGAGGCGGCCGAAACAAGGCTGTTGGGACCTGAACCGGCTGTTGGGATCTCTTTCTGCCTAGGCAGGGGGAGAGTCAGGGGCTGGCTCCGGGACCAGCATCTTGAACACTGGAAGAAAGAAACAAAGAGCAAATGCAGACAGGCTAGGGCCATGCTAGGGGAATGCCCTAGCGAGGACCTGACCAAGAGCATAAGATCTCTAAGTAGGAGGGACGCCAGGCTCGCGACACAACTGCTCACGGGCCATGGGGATCTCAACTATCACCTGCACAAATTGGGCCGTAGTGATACGCCCAGCTGTAGGTTGTGCGGTGAAGAGGAGGAAACTAGCCTCCACATTCTTGGGAATTGCCCAGCACTGGTCGGACCAAGAACACGCCTGCTGGGCTCAGGTTTTCTAGAACCGTACCAGGTGAGGCAGCTGCCTGTGGGGGATCTGCTCCGCTTTTGGAAGGAAGCGGGGCCCCGCTAGGGCAACTGACAACGGGGAGGCACAATGGACTCGGTCTAAGTGCCAAAGTGGGCTTCGCAGGAGGACCGCCCCCGTCACTACTATTATTACTATTATTATTATTGTGCGCAGTAATTTGTAGACAAACCGTTATTTTTGAAAACATTATCTTTATAATAATTTTTTTTATTATCAAATAGATCTGTCATTCAGGATGTTATAATGTTGTCTGATTTCTGAGTCAACTACAACGCATTGTTCCGTAATAACATTGATATGAACGTATTATGTTACAATTATACAATTTTTGTTGAATAACTGTAACGCCAAAACGATATAACAACTATATCATTCATTTGCGTATAACAAATATTACGTAACAGATTATTTCCATGTCATATAGAACCTACATATCACAAGAATAACAATGTTAAATTACATGTAACTTCTATGTTATATTGCCGCTATAAAATGTGTCCACTGGGATAGTTTACGTCACATACGCTATAGATTTTTAGTACTGGCAGTGAATATAATCAAAATGCAGTTTTAGTTTATATTTTATCATATGATTATGTAATATGTATAGTATTTATGCTTTATATACGTTATGCATTTAAATATTGTGTGAACGGTTGGAAAATTTTGTAATAATATTACATATGTATACACAGTATGTATTATGTATATATGTTTTACTTTTGTATATTGTGTGAAGTTTTATGATATGTATGTTTTATATATATACATATTTATATAAAATGTTTATATGTGTGGATATATAGATGTATATCTTACATTACTACATTAATGTGGTATGTAAATGGTGTACATCATGATGCGTTGTGCTATGCATCACATTTTTTTAACCACACCAGATATAAAACCTGTTGTTCAGCTATACCACACTAGTTCACACTATTTTTTCTTCTAATATCGAAAAAAAGGTAAATGGTCAATTAAAGGTGTGTGTATGTGTGTGTATACTTATGAAAAACAGACTTATATCTGACAGTCCGCAATTTGTTTATAAGTGGGACGGGAAAAATTTGTTGCATTGCACTCTAATCATTATTATTTTTATATAATATTTAATTTTAAGAAAACAAAATGTTTTAATGTACATAAACATTAATTATTAATAAATTTAATTTAATATATACTTATTAATTTATTTTATTTTAAAATTAAAATATTTTGTAGCATTTACTACAACGAATACTATATATGCATGGATATCCCAGCAAACACAGAACATGTTGTAATATTGCTGTAATGTTGCTACAATGTTTATGCATTGTTGCTACATTATAATATTGCCGCAATGTTGCTGCTATGTTCTGTGTTTGCTGAGATATGTGTAAAGTGGTTATGTATGCGTATTCTCACGTGACCTTCGTCACGTGACTAATTTAGTTCCTGGCTTCCGAGTCCAAGGATAAGCGGCGCTGAAAATCGTCCCCTTCCATTCCAGGTAAGAGTTTGCACCCTCTGGTACGACGATGATAGGCCGAGCTCTAAGTAGGTCAGCTGCCGCGGGGTTCGATCGCCGGGCGCGAGCCACCCTTACGCGGCGCATGTTGCATAACTCGTCACGCGCGATTTCTCACCGAATAAAACCGCGTGAAAAAGGCTACGACTCGGCGGACATAATGCAACCGTAATACGTTTTCAATAAACACTGCACTTGACTAACGCACTCCTGATCGTGGCGTGGTTAGCGCCGTCTGTTATGGAAGCGGTCTTTTTAAAAGGGTCCAACGTGTCACGACGAAAACGCGCACAAGCTTCCCGCGTTCGCGAGCCTTCGCCTTTGACGTCGTTGCGCGACTAGGAGTCTGCGTTTTTTTCTATTATAGTTGCTAGTTGTTCATTCCTTTGCTAAAGTACAAATGTGTTGAAATCGACTCACATAAAAAATTCCCCGAGATACGAAAGATTATCGAGAGTTAAAGAATGGGACAATTTTATTTAAATCGCGATCCCTTTGAGGGTTTAATTTTTTAAATACACAATAAAGGCTCCGTCATAAATTAAATTCCATAAAAATATAAACACGTAAAGAACTAAATATTGTATATCGGAGCAATTAAAATTGTAGCTAACACTGTATACAATTCTGCTTTTTTGTTAATACTTTGTTAGTTTTTATATTCACATTGTTCTTAAATAATTTCTATCGGTTTTCGGAATAAATTAAAAAGAATTATGATTTCATAAAATATTATTTTTTTGGTGAAATATTACAATCCTTTATTTACATTAAAAAATTTGTGTAGTTGACATATATTTTTTAAATAATTATTTCAAATTTATAAATCACATTTAAGTATAAAAATTTCAACTTTTACCTTATATTAATGTATAATGTTCTAAAAGTATAAGCACATATTCTAAGAGTATAAACATTGCATATATGATATGTTAGATGTAGATATAAGTTTACCATTTTGTAACTTTAATAAGAATACTAAAAAAAATACTTCTTTATAAAAATAAATTTTATAATTCAAATTTTCTTCATAACTCAATTGGCACATGATTATTTAGCTGCTCTTTTGTTTAGCTTCGTCAAAGAGACCACGCGATATAATCAACTTTTGAATCTGTGAAGTACCTTCATATATCTGATAAATTTTTGCATCGCGCATAAGCTTCTCTACTGGATACTCGGAATTGAAACCTGCACCACCGAAAACCTAAATTGAAAAATTGTCATGTATGACAAATTGTAAAAAGAGGACATACTCGAGCCTTTTACTGACTGTTACAACTTAACATAAAATTCATAGATATATAAATTATTATATCGTACCTGTACAGCGTCTGTAGCACATTTATTAGCTACATCAGCACCATAACATTTTGCGATACTAGCGAGCAATGTAGCATTCGGTAAATCTTTGTCAGCAGCCCAGGCTGCCTTCATCCATGCTAATCTAGAAGTTTCAACGCCAACAGCCATATCAGCTAGCATAAAAGCTATTGCTTGATGTTGCGCTATTGGTATACCAAATGTTTTGCGTTCCATCGAATATTTCGTTGCTTCGTCCAAAGCTCTCTGGGCCAAACCAGTAGACGATGCTGCAACCTGCAATATAAACATGAAGATAACGTTTGCATAAATGTTATATTAAACTTATTTGGCATTTAACGAATGAATAGACATATTACTGGTGATCGTGTTCTAGTAAAAGTCTTCATAGCTATTTTAAAACCTTCTCCTTCTTTAAGCAATACATTCTCTTCGGGAACACGAACGTCTTCGAATGTTATCATTCGTGTGTCGCTTGCTCTTTGCCCCATATTAATTTCCTTGAAGAAGTAAAAAGAAGGTCGTATCAGTAGAAATTTTAATAGAATTTAATAAAATATAAATAAAGTATATCATATTGAAAATTACCTTACGACCAGGAGTTAAGCCATCACTTTCACGTTCTACAATAAAACCTGTAAAAGCCTTATTAACTGGAGCTTTTGGATTTGGATTTGTTTTTGCCAGAACAAAATACCTATATGATAAAAAAGTTAAAAATGTAAATAATGCTCTTTAGAAATTAATGCTAAATATTGGAGCATGTTATTGTACCAATTGGCAACACCACCATTTGTGATCCACATCTTTGTGCCATTAATTACCCATTCTTTTCCTTTTTTTTCAGCTTTAGTTTTGATACCTGCCACGTCAGATCCTGCAGCAGGTTCAGTAAAACAATATGCCTACAAATATATATACATACATACATACATATATATATATATATATATATATATTTTTATGATTTGGCACATATTGGGTCCGAATATACGTAATGTATACATTAGTATACATTAATATACATTAACATCTAAATGAACATTTTGTCATTTTTTTTCATATGTATAAATTATATTCATAGATATATCGTAATTTTGGTTTTTTTATGGATTGTTATTTATTGGTACCATAAAAAAAGTATTAAAAATTGATCATGTGTAATATACATAAAGAAAAATGCAATATACATAGTCTCGGGATAATCACACACAATACATTTTATAATTAATTGTGGTTTGTATATAATTATATTAAATATTACACTCAAACAGAGAGTTTTTATGTACGGTAATATAATGGGACCGTAAAAAATCTCGATGTAATGTTAAAAATCAGGTCCGGCAGTAAAACAAAATCTTAAAAGAAATTTATTAAAATTTATTAGTTTTGGACGCATACCGTTTTTATCATGTAAATTATGTTCATGATTTACGAAATGACACGAACACGAGAAATGTGCATTCATGTTCGCGGCGAATTTCACGTGCGTTCGTGAAACTTGCCGCGAAATTACGTGTCTTGATTGGCGATCGAGTTCGCGTCGTCCGCGGCGTCTTTCACGGCGGCGATGTGACAGTTCGAGGTTAATGACTTGTTGACGTGCGAGAGGTTAGAGGCGAGTTTTTAGTTTTATGCATGATTTGCATATCACATCGCAGATTATATCGTGGAGGGAAATACAGCCGTGTCGCACGTTAAAGATCAGTACAACACTATGCGCTGTACAATCAGATAAGTCACACAAAGTTTTCATTCCTCATATAGAATAAGCATTCTAATATAAGATTAATACTTTGTGTCATGTTTCATTTTCAGCTTATATAAAGAAAAAGAGAAATAGAAACACTTCATCTGAATCCAAAGAAAAATAGAAGGAGAGAAAAGCGTGAACGAGTAAGGAAAGAAAAATATAATTGAGCTCAAAGCACAGAATTTACACCCAGCTGATCTGCCAATGTCATGGTCACAGGCTGTAATATCGGAGATAGGTTTATACAAATGCCAAGGATTATTTGTACGTTTTAGTCTATTTAATAACTGTCAAGCATTCTATGCGAGTTGGATACTTATATGAATAAGGTACAGAAATGTATCGATAAGGCTCTTAGTCAAATCATAAACTAAAAAGTACCCATACAGCACACATATTTCAGAAAGTTTTCTAAAAAATATCGGAAAGATATCTTCTGTCGGATATCTTTCGGAAACTTTTCTGAAAAATGTTGTGTTGTATGGATAAGTATTTAAATATTTTATTGATTCCAAACATGTCATCGGCAGGCTAGATAGGTGACATTATAGTCTGTCAGTCTACTTTGCTGTAATTGTTTCAGACAAGATTTCATGCTTGTCACCTATTCAATACGTTGCAAAAGAATGAACCGTTTACTTCATTCTATTATTTTTTTGCAAATTTCTATTAAACATATTATCGATTAAAATAATATAATTTGAATGTTTCATTATACTTGCAAATACCAGTTTAAACATCTAGTCTCCAGACAATCTCAAAACGTGTCTTGAACGGTAATGTTACTTTATCCACAAGGTACCAATTAGTGTCTTTTAATTAGCCTAATGAAAACAAAACTCAAAAATTTTAATAAAAAAGTATAATTATATCGTCAGTCCTGAATTTTGACATTACATTGGAAAGAAAAAGTATTCGATATAAATGACCTTACGTATTGATAACAATTACATATTGTTATAGTTTATATACCTTAAATTACATACATACTTTGAAATTATATATGTATTATGGACAAACATTAACTTTACTTTTATAATGTGTCTTGAAAGGTAATATATTGAATACATAAACACTTTATTTTAATTTCTATCAGTGCATAATGCAAACACTGCATTAAAAAATGTAAGTACAGTGTAAATAATCAATCAAAAATTTTAATAAATGTATTGTTAAACATCAGGTCAATTTTCTTAAATGTAATGTTAAAAATCAGAATTGGTTATATAAATATCACTTTAACATGAATTTTGTTAAAATTTATTAATTTCGTTGACGTATCGTTTTCATAATGTAAATTAAAGTATTAATGAGGATGTCGTAAATAAAATAACATTACCAATCAAGACAGCGTTTTAAAAGATAACCTATGTATGAACTGGATCAGTTGGAACATACGATAGAAGATAGTATTTTAGAATATTATCGAAACTTAATGAATGAGACTCATAATAATATACTAAATACATAACCTTTTTATTTTAAATTATATCAGTGCATAATGCAAATACTGCATCAAAGAATGAAAATACAGCGTGAATAATCAATCAAAAATTTTAATCAATGTATCGTTAAATATTGGGCCCATTTTCTTCGATGTAATGTTAAAAATCAGAACCGGCTGTATAAATATTCCTTTAACGTGAATTTTGTTAAAATTTGTAAGTTTCGTTGATATATGGTCATTGAAATGTAAACACAAGTCAACATATACTTACGTATACGTTACAAATAATCCGTTTCATTTGCCAAACAATAAATACAAATATAAGACAACATTTTAGAATATTATCAAAACTTAAAGAATGGACTCGTATATGGAATACATAAACTTTATTTTAATTTCTATCAGGGCATAATGCAAATGCTGCATCAAAGAATGAAAATACAGTGTAAATAGTTAATCAAAAATTTTAACGAATATATTGTTAAATATCGGACCCATTTTCTTCGATATAATGTTAAAAATCAAAACCAGCTGCATAAATATTTCTTTAACATGAATTTTGTTAAAATTACTTAAGTATACATTGACTCGCGTTTACATTTCAGTGACCATATGTCAACAAAACTCATAAATTTTAACAAAATTCATGTGATAGAAATGTTTATACAACTGGTTCTGATTTTTAACATTACAGCGAAGAAAATGGGTCCGATAATTAACGATACATTAAATAAAATTTATGATTGATTATTCATGCTTTATTTACATTTTTGATGCAGCATTTGTATTATGCATTAATAGAAATAAAAATAAAATGTATATGTATGCAGTATATTAAGAGTTTCATTCATTAAATTTCGATAACATTCTAAAATGTCATCTTATACTTGTATTTATTGGTTGGTAAATGAGACGGACTATTTGTAACGTATACATAAGTATACATTGACTTGCGTTTACATTTCAGTGACCATATATCAACGAAACTCACAAATTTTAACAAAAGTCATGTGAAAGGAATGTTTATACAACCGGTTCTGACTTTTAACGTTACAGTGAAAAAAATGGGCCCGATAATTAACGATACATTAAATAAAATTTTTTAAATTGATTATTCATGCTTTATTTGCATTTTTGATGCAGTACTTGTATTATGCATTGATAGAAATTAAATTAAAGTGTATATGTATGCAGTATATTATGAGTCTCATTCATTAAGTTTTGATAACATTCTAAAATGTTATTTTATACTTGTATTTATTGTTTGATAAATGAGACGGACTATTTATGTATAACGTATACATAAGTATACATTGACTTGCGTTTACATTTTAGTGACCATATGTCAACGAAACTCATAAATTTTAACAAAATTCATGTTAAAGGAATATTTATACAGCGGGTCCTGATTGTCAACACTACATTGAAGAAAATTGATCTGATATTTAACGAAGTATTGATTAAAGTTTTGGATTGATTATTCAGGCATTCATGCATTTGCATTCTTTGCATTATGCACTGACAGAAATTCAAATAAAGTGTTTATGTATTCCGTATATTATAAATCCTATTCTTTAAGTTTCGATAATATTCTTTACTTGTATTTAAATATTAGTAAAAGATAACATTTTAGAATATTATTGAAACTTAAAGAATGGGACTCAGAGTGATTTCACATGCGGCATAACTTGCGTAAACGTACCTTGCGTCAACCAATCAAATCGTCTTTAACATGCCCTAAGTGTTCCTAAAATCGTCTCAGCGCACTATAAAAACAATATAATTGGTCGACGCAAGTTACGCCACATGTGAAGTCACCCTGAGTCTCATTCTTCAAGTTTTGATAATATTCTAAAATGTTATTTTTTAATGTAAAATCATATAAAATCACTCTCATAATATACTGAATACATAAACACTTTATTTTAATTTCTTTCAGTGCATAATGTAAATACTGCATCAAAGAATGCAAATACAGCGTAAACAATCAATCAAAAATTTTATGTATGGTTAAATATCAGGCCCATTTTCTTCGATGTAATGTTAAAAATCAGAACCGGCTGTATAAATATTTCTTTAACATGAATTTTGTTAAAAATTATGAGTTTCGTTGATATATGGTCACTGAAAGGTGAATACAAGTCAATGTATACATATGTATACGTTACAAATAGTCCGTTTATTTGCCAAACAATAAATACAAGTATAAGATAATATTTTAGAATATTATCGAAACTTAAAGAATGGGACTCGGAATATGCGGAATATATAAACATTTTATTTTAATTTCTATCAGTGCATAACGCAAACACTGCAAAAAAGAATGTAAATACAGTGTAAATAATCAGAAATTTTAATGAATGTATCGTTAAATATCAGGTCCATTTTTTTCGATGTAATATTAAAAGTCAGAACCGGGTATATAAATATTCCTTTAATAAATTTTGTTAAAATTTATGAATTTCGTTTACATATCGTTTTCATAATGTAAATTAAAGTATTAATAAAAATGTCGTAAATAAGATAACATTACCAATCAAGACAACGTTTTAAAAGATAACCTATGTTTGAACTGGATCAATTCAAACATACGATATAAGATAGTATTTTAGAATATTATTGAAACTTAAAGAATGGGACTCATATTATACGGAATACATAAACTTTATTTTAATTTCTGTCAGTGCATAATGCAAATACTGCATCAAAGAATGCAAATACAGCGTGAATAATCTGTCAAAAGTTTGAGGTTAATGACGTGTTGACGTGCTTGAGGAGGTTAGAAGCGAGTTAGTTTTTAGTTTTATGCATGATTTGCATATCACATCGCGGATTATAACGTGGAGGGAAATACAGTTGTGCCCAACTTGAAGATCAGTACAACACTATGCGCTGTACAATCAGATAAGTCACATAAAATTTTCATTCCTCCTATGAAATAAGCATTCTAATATAAGATTAATACTTTGTGTTATGTTTCATTTTCAGTTTATGTCAAAAAAAAGAAAAAAGAAACGCTTCATCTGAACCTAAAGAAGAATAGAAGGAGAGAAAAGAGTGAACGAGTAAGGAAAGAGAGATATAATTAATCTCAAATTTCAGAATTTACACCCAACTGATCTGCCAATGTCATGGCTGTAATATCGGTGATGTTTATATGGATGCCAAAGATCATCTGTACGTTTTAGTCTATTTAATAACTGTCAAACATTCTATGCGAGTCGGATACTTATATGAATAAGGTACAGAAATGTATCGATAAGGCTCTTAGTCAAATCATAAACTAAAACGTAGGTATTTAAACAATTTATGATTCCAAATCATGAATATAAATGATTCCAAACACGTCATCGGCAGGCTAGATAGGTGACCTTATAGTTTGTATACTTTGCTGTAATTGTTTCAGACAAGATTTCATGCTTTTCAATTATTCAATACGTTGCAAAAGAATAAACCATTTACTTCATTCTATCATTTTTTTGGCAAATTCCTATTACACAGATATTATGAATTAAAATAACAATTTGAATGTTTTATTATACTTGCAAATACCAGTTCAAAACGTGCAGTCTCCAGACAATCTTTTAAATCGTTGTTTTGAACAGTAATGTTATTTTATTCACAAATTACCAATTAGTGTTTTTTAATTATCCTAATGAAAACAAAACTCAAAAAGTTTGAAAAAATGTTAAAGAAATAATTATATTGTCAGTCCTGAATTTTGACATTACGGACAATTCGGACAGCAAAAGTATTCGATATATGATCTTATGTAATTTATAACAATTTGATAATTGTTTATATACCTTAAATTACGTATATACTTTAAAATGATATATGTATTATGGTTAAACATTAACTTTTTTAATGTGTCTTGAAAAGTAATATACGAAATACATATACACTTTATTTTTTAATTTTTATCAGTACATAATGCAAACATTGCATTAAAGAATATAGTGTAAATAATCAATCAAAAATTTTAATGAATGTATCGTTAAATAGTAAGTCCATTTTCTTCGATGTAAGGTTAAAAGTCAGAATCGGCTGTATTCATGTAAGTATCTGACTCGCACAGAATGCTTGACAGTTATTAAATAAACTAAAACGTACAGATGATCTTTGGCATCCATATAAACATTACTGATATTACAGTCATGACATTGGCAGATCAGTTGGGTGTAAATTCTGAAATTTGAGATTAATTATATCTCTCTTTCCTTACTCGTTCACTCTTTTCTCTCCTTCTATTCTTCTTTAGGTTCAGATGAAGCGCTTCTTTTTTCTTTCTTTTGACATAAACTGAAAATGAAACATAACACAAAGTATTAATCTTATATTAGAATGCTTATTTCATAGGAGGAATGAAAATTTTATGTGACTTATCTGATTGTACAGCGCATAGTGTTGTACTGATCTTCAAGTTGGGCACAACTGTATTTCCTTCCACGATATAATCCGCGATATGATACGCAAATCATGCATAAAACTAAAAATTAACTCGCCTCTAACCTCCTCGCGCACGTCAACACGTCATTAACCTCAAACTTTTGATTGATTATTCACGCTGTATTTGCATTCTTTGATGCAGTATTTACATTATGCATTGACAGAAATTAAAATAAAGTTTATGTATTCCGTATAATATGTGTTTCATTCTTTAAGTTTCGATAATATTCTAAAATACTATCTTATATCGTATGTTTAAATTGGTCCAGTTCAAACATAGGTTATTTTTTAAAACGTTGTCTTGATTGGTAATGTTATCTTATTTACATTTTCATTAATACTTTAATTTACATTATGAAAACGATATGTGAACGAAATTCATAAATTTTAACAAAATTCATTAAAGGAATATTTATATACCCGGTTCTCATTTTTAATATTACATTGAAGAAAATGGGCCTGATATTTAACGATACATTCATTAAAATTTCTGATTGATTATTTACACTGTATTTCCATTCTTTTTTGCAGTGTTTGCATTATGCACCGATAGAAATTAAAATAAAATGTTTATGTATTCCGCATATTCTGAGTCCCATTCGTTAAGTTTCGATAATATTCTAAAATATTATCTTATACTTGTATTTATTGTTTGGCAAATAAACGGACAATTTGTAACGTATACATATGTATACATTGACTTGTATTCACCTTTCAGTGACCATATATCAATGAAACACTCATAATTTTTAACAAAATTCATGTTAAAGAAATATTTATACAGCCGGTTCTCATTTTTAACATTACATCAAAGAAAATGGGCTGATATTTAACGATACATAAAATTTTTGATTGATTATTTACGCTGTATTTGCATTCTTTGATGCAGTATTTACATTATGCACTGAAAGAAATTAAAATAAAGTGTTTATGTATTCAGTATATTATGAGAGTGATTTTACATGATTTTACATTAAAAAATAACATTTTAGAATATTATCAAAACTTGAAGAATGAGACTCAGGGTGACTTCACATGTGGCGTACCTTGCGTCGACCAATTATATTGTTTTTATAGTGCGCTGAGACGATTTAGGAACATTTAGGGCATGTTAAAGACGATTTGATTGGTTGACGCAAGGTACGTTTACGCAAGTTATGGCGCATGTGAAATCACTCTGAGTCCCATTCTTTAAATTTCGATAATATTCTAAAATGTTATCTTTCACTAATATTTAAATACAAGTAAAGAATATTATCGAAACTTAAAAAATAGAATTTATAATATACCGAATACATAAACACTTTATTTTAATTTCTGTCAGTGCATAATGCAAAAAATGCAAATGCATGAATGCCTGAATAATTAATCCGAAACTTTAATCAATGCTTCGTTAAATATCAGATCAATTTTCTTCAATGTAGTGTTGACCATCAGGACCCGCTGTATAAATATCCCTTTAACATGAATTTTGTTAAAATTTATGAGTTTCGTTGACATATGGTCACTGAAATGTAAACGCAAGTCAATGTATACTTATGTATACGTTATAAATAGTCCATCTTATTTACCAAACAATAAATACAAGTATAAGATAACATTTTAGAATATTATCAAAACTTAATGAATGAGACTCATAATGTACTGCATACATATACACTTTAATTTAATTTCTATCAATGCATAATACAGGTACTGCATCAAAAATGCAAATAAAGCATGAATAATCAATCAAAAATTTTATTTAATGTATCGTTAATTATCGGGCCCATTTTTTTCACTGTAACGTTAAAAGTCAGACCCGGTTGTATAAACATTCCTTTCACATGCATTTTGTTAAAATTTATGAGTTTCGTTGACATATGGTCACTGGAATGTAAACACAAAATTCATGTTAAAGGAATATTTATACAGCCGGTTCTGATTTTTAACATTACATCGAAGAAAATGGACCCGATACTTAACGATACATTGATTAAAATTTTTGATTGATTATTCACGCTGTATTTTCATTCTTTGATGCAGTATTTGCATTATGCATTGATATAAATTAAAATAAAATGGTTATGTATTTAGTATATTATGAGTCTCATTCATTAAGTTTCGATAATATTCTAAAATACTATCTCCTATCGTATGTTTGAACTGATCTACTTCATACATAGGTTATCTTTTAAAACGTTGTCTTGATTGGTAATGTTATTTTATTTACGACTTCCTCATTAATTTTTTAATTTACATTATGAAAACGATATGTGAACGAAATTAATAAATTTTAACAAAATTCATGTTAAAGTGATATTTATATAGCCCGTTCTGATTTTTAACATTACATTGAAGAAAATGGGCCTGATATTTAACGATACGTTCATAAAAATTTTTGATTGATTATTTACACTGTACTTACATTCTTTAATGCAATGTTTGCATTATGCACCGATAGAAATTAAAATAAAGTGTTTATGTACTCAGTATATTACCTTTCAAAACACATTATAAAAATAAAGTTAATGTTTGTCCATAATACATATATGATTTCAAAGTATGTATGTAATGTAAGGTATATAAACAATTAACAAATCGTTATCAATTACGTAAGGTCATATATACCAAACACTTTTTCTTTCCGATGTAATGTCAAAATTCAGGACTGTTAATATAATTATTTCTTTAATATTTTTATCAAAATTTTTGAGTTTTATTTTCATTAGGCTAATTAAAAGACACTAATTGGTACCTTGTGGATAAAATAACATTACCGTTAAAGACAACGTTTTAAAAGTTTGTCTGGAGACTAGACGTTTAAACTGGTATTTGCAAGTATAATAAAACATTCAAATTATATTATTTAAATTGATAATATTTGTTTAATAGAAATTTGCAAAAAAATGATAGAATAAAGTAAACAGTTTATTCTTTTGCAACGTATTGAATAGGTGACAAGCATGAAATCTTGTCTGAAACAATTACAGCAAAGTAGACTGACAGACTATAATGTCACCTATCTAGCCTGCCGATGACATGTTTGGAATCAATAAAATATTTAAACTTACCCATACAGCACATCTTTCAGAAAGGTTTCTGAAAGATATCTGACAGAAAATATCTTTCCGATATCTTTCAGAAAGCTTTCTGAAATATGTGTGCTGTATGGGTACTTTTTAGTTTATGATTTGATTAAGAGCCTTATCAATACGTTTCTGTACCTTATTCATATAAGTATCCAACTCGCATAGAATGCTTGACAGTTATTAAATAGACTAAAACGTAGAAATAATCCTTGGCATTTGTATAAACCTATCTCCGATATTATAGCCTGTGACCATGACATTGGCAGATCAGCTGGGTGTAAATTCTGTGCTTTGAGATTAATTACATTTTTCTTTCCTTACTCGTTCATTCTTTTCTCTCCTTCTATTTTTCTTTGGATTCAGATGAAGTGTTTCTGTTTCTCTTTTTTTTTATATAAGCTGAAAATGAAACATGACACAAAGTATTAATCTTATATTAGATGCTTATTCTATATGAGGAATGAAAACTTTGTGTGACTTATCTGATTGTACAGCGCATAGTGTTGTACTGATCTTCAACGTGCGGCACGGCTGTATTTCCCTCCACGATATAATCTGCGATGTGATATGAAAATCATGCATAAAACTGAAAACTCGCCTATAACCTCGCGCACGTCAACACGTCATTAACCTCGAACTGTCACATCACCGCCGTGAAAGACGCCGCGGACGACGCGAATTCGGTCGCCAATCAAGACACGTAATTTCACATGCGTTCGTGAAACTCGCCGCGGACACGAACGCACTTGAAACTCGTCGCGGACACCAACGCACATTTCTCGCATCCGTGTCAACTCGTATAGACGCTATATCTATCGCGTAAAAAGTATAAATCTGAATGTAATCTGAAATAGACGGTCATCGGTTTGTTGAAAAATGTACAACATTAACAGAAATGTTAAGATTTAATCTAATAAAACAAATCATTTAGAGAATGGTCCTCTTTTCTTACATAGCATGTATTAAAATACCAGTACCGGTCCTCATAATGTATAATCTATCAAAGAAAATTCGGTACTGATTTTATACATTACATATCTTAAAACAAATTGGGACCGGTCCCGACAAATTACTTTTCGTCTAAAAAAATATCGGGTCGGACCCAATATGTGACAAATGTCCCAATATGTACCACTTTATCTCCGAAATGGTACCCATATCTACCGAACCATAAAAATATATATGTATATGTATGTATATATACTATATATATATATGTAAATATAACACATATATACATATATATATATATATATACAGGGTGTCCCAACGCACGTGGACCATTACTCGTAAAAAGGTAAAAGGGATCGAGATAAACATAAAAGCCCAATATTGTCTTGAGTTAGGTCTGCAAATAATCGAGATATTAACGTATGGAATTCTCAAATAATCTAATTAATTTTTATCGTAATTGTAAACAGTAAATAATAAAAGTTTATCAAGCATTCATAATAGATTTTTTTTGTTATGGCTCAAGCGAATCGAGCTCTTTTCTCGGCGCGTTCTCATTCGCATAATTTGAAAAATTAATACCTTGATTATTGGTGGACTCAACCCGAGACTTAACCCAAGACAGTATTGGACTTTTATGTTCATCTCGATCTCTTTTACCTTTTTACGAGTAATGGTCCACGTGCGTTGAGACACCCTGTATATATACATATAAAATTAACTTTAACATGCAAATTTAATTGTAAATTTACCGCAACAAGTGGCTCTTCTAGAAGTCTGCCAAGATATTTCTTTTGCTGTTCTTTTGTTCCAGCTATGATAACTGGAGTTTGCTAAATAGGTAAAAATATAAATATATGTATATTTATAATTTATAATAAAGCTAGAAAAATTTTACACTCACACACACACACGCGCGCGCGCGCGCAAACGCGTGTATGTGTGTATGTGTGATTGCTATATTAAGTAAATAAAATATAAGATTTAACAAAGGAATTGAAACTTAATAAAACCAAAGAAAAATTAATTTTTATTTTATTGAAAAACCTATTGCTAAAATTTTATGTGATATAGAACTGAGATATCGTTCATAATAAAAAAGAGACATACTCCAAGACCTGTGGCTTCTATTGCAGTTGTTATTCCTGTACATCCGTAACCCAATTCTTCACTAACCAAGCATGAATCAAAAATACTACTTTCTAAACCACCTGGAATAAGTTATAAGTTTGTAAATTTTATTCTTGCATCACCATTATTCTCTATCTAACAATATTATGCTATATCTATACTATACTTGTGTTTTATAATACATAACATATATACAGGGTGTAATGTAATCGGAAGCCATCTCGTAATAGAAAGATAGACGGGATCGAGATGAACATAAAAGTCCAATATTGTCTTGAGTTAGGTCTATCAATAATCAAGATATTAATTTTTCAAATTCTACGAATGAGAGCGCGCCGTGCGAAAAGCCGAGACGCTCGAGCTGTAGCGCGGTGGGAAAGAGGAGAAGCGGCGCCGCTGCCTGTGCTTCGCCGCTCTCGCGTCTCACCGCACCGCGCCAACACTCGCGGCGATGGGCGCTACGCACATTCGCGATTATTTGACAAAATTAGGAGTTAGCAAAGATAGGACAAATTAAAACCGTAACAAACTTCTGTGATTAAGAAAGTCGAAGAAGAGAAAGCAATAGTAAACTATTTATGGAATCTACAAATAATCTAATTTCTATCGTAATTGTGAATAATCAAATTAATAAAAGTTTTTTGTACATTCACGATAGATTCTTTCTTTTTCTTAAATATCTTATTTAAAGTATCATACAATTCTAACTTTGTTTCTTATCGAATTGTATCGTACTGATAAATCTTGGATGAAAACATTGTTAAATAATTACCATACATTCACGATTGATTCTCAAATTGATAATTTTCTTTTATAAGTGTATTATAATATTTGCTGCACCAAATTCTCTCATCGTTTCTTATCATTCTTTTTTCGTGAAATGTTAAATTAACGAAGGTTTATCACAATTAACATTTATGATTCTTCATACATTAATACATTTGCTTGTACATTTGTTTGTAAAATCATTATCGTAAATTTACGATTGATTCTCAAATTGATAGTTCTTTTTTATTCGTCTATTATAATATTTGCCACATCGAGTTCTCTTAGTATTGCAGAGTCAAAAACGTTCTCGATAAAAGTTGGACCAACTTCGCAAATTCACGAAAACGCTATCGTTTCCGCACCACGACCGAGGTAAATAGATTAGCGCGTTTTTTTTTAAGTGAGAGAGAGAGAGAGAGAGAGAGAGAGAGAGAGAGAGAGAGAGAGAGAGGTGTCTACTAAAATGCGTGAAATACTTATCCTTAATATGTTACACTCTTTGTAATAACACATAAAAAAATGCCCTTCTGTTGATGTGACGATTTCACAATAGTGTTGCGCTTCTTGCATCGCGCTCTCGCACTCGCCAACTCTACAAACTCTGTACACAATTGCGCACTTTCGTGCGCACGAAATAGGATAGCAAGCTTTCTTAAAAGAACGGAATTTATTCAAAGCACTCCGATACACAGACTTGACATCTTGAGAACCGACATAAACAACAATACGACAATGCTCTTCCACATAGCAACCAGCTGACTCGCGCGGCCGAGCGACGCGTGCAGTACGCATGCAATAATAGATTAGGCGCGATGCGTCTTCTATGATAATTATGCTTAGAGATCAACGTTCAACATCACGTATTGTCAATACAACTCTAAGTTTTCTTTCATGACGATAGAAAACTTAAAGTTTCTTCTATCTTTAATTGCATTATTAATTATGATAAAAACACGAGAATTTAATCGATTTCTATTTTATAAACTATCACTTCTCTAAATAAAAAAAAAAACAAATTTAAAGAAATGATATCATTTTCAATCTTTCTCGCATTTTCTGTTAGAAAAGTTTGTTCCATTGTTGCATCATTTTGATTAAATATGAAGAAATATTTATGAATATATCGTGTAAGAGAAAAAAGATAACGATAACAGAACTCGATATGGCAAATATTATAATAGACGAATAAAAAAAACTATCAATTTAATGAGAATCAATCGTGAGTTTACGATAATGATTTTACGAATAAATTTATGAATTTTTATGAATGTTTTCATCAAGGATTTAACAGTACAATACAATTTGATAAGAAAAGTTAGAATTGTGTGATACTGTAAATAAGATATTAAAAAAAAAAGAAAGAATATATCGTCAATGTACCGAAAACTTTCATTAACTTACTATATTCACAATTACGATAGAAATTAGATTATTTGAAGATTCCATAAGTTTTTATCGCTTTCTCTCTTTCGACTTTCTCAGTCACAGAAGTTTATTACGGTTTTAATTTGTCCCTATTTTTGCTAAATAATTTTGTCAAGTAATTGCGAATGTGCGTAACGACGCAAGTCTGGGCGGTGCGGTGGGAGGTGAGAGCGGCCATTGATGTGAGTCTAGACGCGGTACGGCGGGACGGCAGCACAGGCATCGGCGCCGCTTCTCCTCTTTTCCCCCGCCACCGGCAGCCAATGCTTCACACAGACACAGTGCGCCGCGCTACGGCTCGAGCGTCTCGGCTCTTCCTACGGCGCGCTCTTATTCGCACAATTTGAAAAATTAATATCTCGACTATTTACATACCTAACCCAAGACAATATTGGATCTGTATGTTCATCTCGATCCCTTCTATCTTTTTACGAGTAATGGTCCACGTGCGTTGGGACACCCTGTATATATGTCAAAATTTTATTGTACACACACACACACACACACACACACACACACACACACACACACACACACATTCATAATAAAATTTGATATGTCAAACTTACCACAATGTTGTGGAATGCTTTTATTTAGAAGACCAATACTCCATGCCTTTTTAATAATATCCCATGGATATTTTCCTGTTCTATCATATTCTGCAGCTACTGGGATAATCTCTTCTCTAGTAAACTTTCGCGCTACTTCTTGCGTTTCCTTTTGAGTATCAGATAGTTCTAAAAATTTCAATAAGATATAGTAATACTCATAACTGTTCTTTAAAATGAGATATAATACATGTAATATACAAATATGTATAAAATTTCAATCAAATAAAATATAAATATGTATCTTATATGTAACTGTAAAAATGTTTTCACAATTTACAATATTTACATTATAGTTAAAAATATTAAAATATGATTATGAAAAAATGTACAGGAACATTTCGTTAATTTAAATATGATATATATGAAATTATTTGCAAGTACGTATAACTTTTATTTATTTGATATAATATAAATGTGCTTGCTCAATATTATCACAAAGTCTCTTACAAAAATAAAATTAATTACTAGATGTATATTTAATATCTAATTATTAATATAAAAAAATTATTTAAAATATCATGAGACACGATAGTCCTGTAGTTAATGTGGTGTAAACACTAAATTATATATCTTTATGGATATGTATATATTTATTTTTTAATATAGCTACAGAAACATTTTTTTAAGTCAAATATGAGGTAAAATTTTCTATATATAACATTTCATAATAATATATGTATATAAATAAATAACATTTATACATACTTTATATTCAATGTATTTATGCAAATTAAAATAAAATGTAATAATATTTTTATGGGAAAGCGAAATAAATATAAACGTAATATATAAATGTTTTCTTATTTAAGATCTTAAATCTTATTTAAGAAATTAAATATTGTCAATCTATAAAATACCAGATCAAAATAAAACAACATTCAAATAATAAAATCATACTTTTCTCTATTTGCTAACATATTTAATTTATCTTATCTTTGAAATTAATTAAACATTTATTTATAATTGTACTTATATAAGTATGTGTGTGTGTGTGTGTGTGTAGAGTATAGTAATACTTTTGTAAATATTACATTGGTGCAAACTTTTAGATTTCTTTAAGATTTTTATTTATTCTGATTCATTCTTTAAGAACATGATTTCCTATATTTTATATTAACTGAGATATTACAAATATACTAACCAAAAGAATATCCTTGCGCAGATTCGGCAGCTGCTGAGAAGGATCGTGTCATTTCTTGGCACATTTTTGAACGAAATATCTAAAAAAATTATTTTACAATAGATGTTTTAACACTTGAATCGTTAACTCAAATCATATATAGTATATTAGCTATCATTATCTAATTGTAAATATAACATAGAGTATTAAAAAAACTGCACAATATAATTTTAATAATCGAACAAACTTGAATAATAGATGTTTTTTTTGCTCCTTACCTTTCTGAGCATCATTGTGTATTGATAATACTTTTTCTAAACAGAATAAAAGACTGTAACACGTTCAAATGTTGTTTTCGACAATGACCTAGTTTACACCCAGCCGTCCAATCCCGATTCACTCCGAAGTGAACTGTATTTAGGGAACGTTTACACTGGATTGATCTTACTCATAGCAAGAGCGGAATGAAAGTAAGAAGTAAGATAACCCATTCACACCCAAGAAATTTCACTTCTCTCCAGAGCTGTAATGCGATTTCAAGCCCGGACACGCTCACGCACACATCGCACTCCTCCTATCCGTGAGGCACGCGCGCTCGGCTGCGATTGGCGTGAGCCGTCGCGCACTCGGCTACGTTCGCGGCTGAGTTCGTCCCTTTCTCCTCTGCCTCTTTCCCAATCTATATAACGTTCTGACTCCGGTCGCCGGCGTCTAATGCTTTTTTCGAAGTATGTTTATCGCGCGAGCGCCCCGGTTCTCGCGACTATTACGATTATAATTGTAAACATAAATAAAAACAATTTAATTGATTGTAGAATAATTTTCACATTTTAACTGCATTTAATAAAAAAAATAATTATTTTTTAATAAGGCAACATATTTGTGCCTATATTTTTGTAAACAACACTTTTAACTTTTTTAATTTTAAATTTTAATTCTTAATTTTAGCTAGATATTTTTGAAATACATAAACATAAACTTGTTAATTTTTTTCTAAAGTTTTACAGATTCATTTGTGTAAAAGAAAAGATTTTAAAAGAAACAATTATTAAAAAAGATACGTTTTCTCATAAACGGCAATATTTCTTTGTTATTTCATGTAAATTTAATTTACAAATAAAATGTTGAATATATTTTATGGTTAATTAAATAAATTATTTAATTATTTAAGCAAAGCGCGCTTTGCTGTTATATGAGTTATTATTAATTTTCATAAGAATTGAAAAAAGATTAAGAAAACCTTTGTTTCTTCGATAATTTTACAAACTTCCATAACAACTTTACAAAATTAATGTTGAGTAAATTAATATATTTTTTAAACCAAATCAATTTAAAGCTATAATAGGTTATAAAATTAACTTTCTCAAGTTAAAAATTGCATAAACGAAAAACTGACTTAGTTAAAAGTTAGGTTAAATTAACTCAAGATAAAATTAATTTTGAAAAACATTATTGTCAAATAATAATAAATTTTTTATTTTTTACATTTATGTCTCATACAGGAGGACATTGATAAAGAGACTTTTCTAAAAATAAATGAAAATAAAGTGACACGATTAATCACAACAATTCGAGGAGTTCGCTTTTTTCTAGAAAAAAGAAAACAATTGATAGACACATTAAAATTAGTAAGATAATAAAATTTTGTTTTTCAAGATTTTTAAGAAATTTATTTAAAAATGTAATATTTTGCTATTTTTACAGAAGGAACTGAGTGAAGAAACAAAAAGCAAATTTTCACAATGCAATAGTGATATAAAACCTTCGGTATGTATAATATACTTTTAGTTAAAAAAATATATGTTACATATTATATACTTTTTCGGTATATATTATATTCATCAAGGCTTTTGTTTTAGTTTGATAGACATCGTATGCATCGAAAAATTATCCAATAGATGAATCATTAAATGCAACATTAACTGAAGACTTTGATTGGACATAACACTGACAAGCAGAGTACATCAAATAATTTATCAGATGCATCTAGTAATGATGAAGATAATATAAATCCTTCAATTAATAAATGTATCATTAGTAAAGAAAAAAAATTAAAGAAAAATAATAATGCTGAAAATGAATTTTAAAAAATTTTATACGCTATTAATTGTTCTACAGCAGTTCAAAATACGGTAATATTTTTATGCAAAATATTTTATACATATTTTGTTAATTTTATTAATTTTATTAAATATTCTAAACATATGTTTTTGTCATTTTTAATAGGATTTTAAAAAATTGTTACAAAACTTTGTTGACAGCTAAATTATTATAAAATTTTATGAATACCATGACATACTTGAAGCTAAACGTAGAAAATTAACTGATCTTGATTTTACTTAATTTATGTTTCAAAAATCTGAAAACGAGACAGAAATGTATGTATATATAATATATTTATAAAATATTTAACTATCTACAAAAAATATTTTTATTCTATATTTATATCATTATATATGTATCTCATAAATCTTATAATGCTTGTAGAATACGTTTCCCAATCAGCAAAACAATAAAAAAAAAATGTTTTCAATAATATTTAAAAAACATTTTAAAAAACTTTTCCAAAAACATTAAAAATAATGAGATAAGTTCCCTTTTTTAAATTAAAAAAATGTTTTTTTTAATATTTGGACAATATTTGTTTAACCTTTAATAAATATTTGTTTTAAAATTTAAGAAAATGTTTTTTTAACATTTGGTAAATGATTTTTTTAATATTTACAACAAAAGCAAAAAAAAGATTGCATTATTAAATAATTTTATACATTCAACGTAACTCATCAATCTAATAAATTTCTACGACAATTTTGTAAAGGGGAGAAGACTACATACATGTTTCAGCCAAGCCACAGTACCTGTTGGAACATATTTAATTTCTACGCCTGAAAAAACGGTCACCCATCCAAGTGTCAACCACTCCCGACGTTGCTTAACTTCGAAGATTGTACGCATCCTAATGCTTCGTGATCCATGAATACTTTATATTAACGCACACATATTTGGTATACATTATTTCAATAGATGTTGTCAGAAGGATGAAACATGTATAGTTAACTTATATTTTTATAAATAAATATAAATATAAAGTATTACAATTTTTTACTGATTTTCACATATGCGAAATAGTATGTGAAATATGAAAAGATCTATTTTTGTTCTGTTCGTAAAAAAATGAATAATAAATGTCATTTCTAAAAAATATTAATTAAATATTATATAAATATATGTCCCAGATTATTATTTCAAATAATTAATTATTGTAACAAATATTAAATTAATATTAAATAAAAATTTTTTAAATAACTTTTTAATATGTTTTTTTAAAGGTTTAAATAAATATTACATAAATATTAAATGAATGTTATGTAAATATTATTTTAAACGCTTTATTAAAATAATAAATTAATATTAAATAAATATTAATTAAATATTATATAAATATTTGCTCTAAATCATTATTTCAAACAATTAATTGTTGTAACATAAATATTAAATTAATATTAAATAAACATTTTTTAAATATTTTTTAAAATATTTTTTTAAAGGTTTAAATAAATATTACATAAATATTAAATGAATGTTACACTGAAAAAAAAATTTGGTTGAATTAACTGGAATGTAAACTAACGGTTCGGATTCTAGTTGAATCTACCAAATTTCTAATTAATTTAACAAAATTTCTTGTTGAATTAATTGGAAATCTGGTCAGATCAACTAGAAATCTGAACCGTTAGTTCAATTCCAGTTAATTCAACAAGACTCTTTTTTTCAGTGTATGTAAATATTATTTTAAACGTTTCATTAAAATGTTAAATTAATATTAAATAAATATTAATTAAATATTATATAAATATTTGCTCTAAATCATTATTTTAAACAATTAATTGTTGTAACATAAATATTAAATCAATATTAAATAAACATTTTTTAAATATTTTTAAAATATTTTTTTAAAGGTTTAAATAAATATTACATAAATATTAAATAAATCTTATGTAAATATTATTTTAAACGTTTTATTAAAATGTTAAATTAATATTAAATAAATATTAATTAAATATTATATAAATATTTGCTCTAAATTATTATTTTAAATAATTAATTATTAAAATATAAATATTAAATTAATATTAAATTAATATTTTTTAAATATTATTTTAAATACTTTTTTAAATTTAAAATAAATTTTGAATAAACATTAAATAAATGTTAGATAAATAATTTTCTTAAACTATTATTTTTAATAAAAAATTAATAATTTTTAAATATTAAATAAACGTTAAATAAACGTTTTATAAATATTTTTAAAAATAATTATTTAAAATAAATAATTTATATAAAATAAATGTTTAATAAATATTAAATAAATATTATTTGTACAATAAACGCTAATAATGTAAAAATAATCAAAAATAAATATTTAAAAAACATTTATAAAATATTGCTTGCTGATTGGGTTGTTGAATGCCAATTTTGAAATTTTATCTCAAAAAATTCAAAATTTGTTTCCAAATAAGCGACAGGCATTTTTGTAACAAATTTTTTTATTTTGTTACAAATAAGATAAGTTTTTTAGTAAAACTTAAAATAAAAGCAAAACTTTGTAACAAAATAAAAATAAAAATAAAATTCTTTACCAAAAATACGGGTGTTCAGTAAAATACTTTTATTTCAGACAAGAAAACATTTTGGTTGTTGATACTAAACATTTTGGCTATCGATAACTAAATATATTTCAGATAAAAAAACCTTTTGGTTATCGGTACTAAAATTTTGGTTGTCAATACTAAATAAAAAAGAACCAAATTTTTTTGTTAAGACAACAAAATATTTGTTTGTTCCTATTTTTACCAAATTATTTGGTTCAGTCTACCAAATTTTGGTTGTGTCAAGAAAATTGTTTTTTCAGTATAATGTATGCGTTTAAAAAGATACCTGGTGAGGCGCGTTTGAGATCTCAGGCAGTCCCGCTTAATTCCATCTGTGCTTACAACAGTAATAGAGAAAGTGTGGGTTTGAAATCCGAATAAAAGTCAAAAGTATTTAAAGTTTTAAATGTCTTATATATAGAATGTTTACTAAACAAATTTTTAGAATTGTTGCCCCCCCCCCCTCCCAAGAAAATGGATATTAGTATGATCAGATGTAAAAATATATAATTAGATACGAAAAGATCTAATAATATGTAATCATATATAATCTAATCCGAAATTTGGCGCGATATAATCATGTATAATCATAAAAATATATAATTAAATATGGAAAGATCTAAAAATATATGTTTTTTATATGATTATATAATAGGTATTATATATGATAATAGGAAATTCGGAATAAAGACATTAAAAAATATCGAAAAGAATTCTCTGGAAATGTTCACGCGAAAAAACAATGGAGGATGTTTTAAATTGGCTGTTTGTGTCGTCAGATCCTTTTATAAATTTAAGGAAACTGCCTCAAAACAAAGTGAAAGAATTATTGCCTAAAGCAATACAATTACTGTCGAGACCAGATTTGGATACAGAAATAACTTCTAATTATAAAGAGAATTGGCGATTCCGATTCAGATTAATTAATTTTTATTTAATTTATTTCAAATTAATTATTTAATTCGGATTGAATAATAATAATAATTTATATCTATTTATAAAAAATGTGAGAATAAACTCTTATAGCTGCACATAGATAAAATTTTTTTTTTTGAATTTAATTCTTAATTGACAAGTCCAAAAATTAATTTTCAGCCAGATCGGATAAGTATTTAATAGTTCGTTCCGCCATATTAAGACCGCCATTTCGTTTCCAGATAATTACACATCGGATTCATAATCAGCGACCCCAAAAACATAAATTTACCAATTTTTGTGCAATTCTAATGATTCCTCGATTTATGGCCACGTTTTAGCCAAAATTCCCCACTGTGCGGCGGCGCCCGCGCGATAAACATACTTCGAAAAAAGTATTAGACGCCGGCGACCGCCTCGGAGTTCGGAGTTAGAACGGAGTTAGAAGGGGCAGAGGAGAAAGGGACGAACCGGCCGTGAACGTAGCCAAGTGCGTGACGGCTCACGCTGATCGCAGCCGAGCCAGCCGAGCGCGCGTGCCTCACGGATAGGAAGAGTGCGATGTGTGCGTGAACGTGCCCGGCTTGAAATCGCATCACAGAGCCGATTGTAATCAACGACCTCGTGAGTTGAAAAACTCGATAGCGGGCACGGGGGCCTCGTATGGAGAATCCGGAACTGTTCAGGCTACCGAAACGCCGGTGACGCAATAAGAAAACAGTAGAAAGATAGAAAAAATTCGGGAACGTATGCCGAGTGGCTTCCGTTTGGGGCTAGCTTGCGATAAATTCTTTGAAGCATCAGGATTACATGTTCTACTTTCCTATTCAGTTCTTCCTGTCTTCCTCTACTAAAACTTGGAGAACAGCAGCAACATGAGAATCTAAAATAAAGTAACATAATAATCAAATAAAATCAAATAAAAATTATTTTAAAAAATCAATGATAAAAATGAATTTTATTTACTAGTTAATAAAAACTTGTTATAGTGTTAAAATAACACAAATTACACTTACGACTTGGTTGAAGAGTTTCATGGGACGTAGAATTAATATCTTTGTTTGTAGAGATATTCTCAACAGAATTTGTTTTTATGAGATATGAGGATGTTTCATGTGTTAATTTTTTTCCACAGGTGAATTATTTGATGGTGGTTTGACAGGTAAATTATTGAAATACAATGGATTGTTGTTTACTGTAACGAATAATTAATTAGAAGTCAATATTCGATAAACTCGTAAGATTATCGAATTATACGGCGCCCTTCGTATCCCACGCACGCTTCGATGTACGGGGAGCGGGGAGCGCTCTCCCATTAGACTAGTTGAGTGACGAAGACAACACTTTACTACATATATGTAGAGTCCTATAATCAGAGAAGCGCGAACTCTACCTCCACCTTGCCACCCGCTGCCATCTTAGGATCGGACAGCCGCGTAGGTTGCGTATATGTGTACCTACCATGATTACATGTGTGCATTTATTTACATTGTGTAACAACACACATATAAGTCACGTGAACCCGACCAATCAGAAAGTAGGAACAAGATCGCGCTTCTCTATTATAGGACTCTAACTACATATCGTTCTATCCCATAGAATAGAAGATGCGGACAGCTCCGCTCACAGAAGGTTGCTTCTATATTATATGTATATCTCTGTAGGACGAACCTGCTGCGAACGTAGCCGAGTGCGCGACGGCTCACGCCGCGCCGATCGCAGCCGAGCGCGCGTGTTTCACGGATAGGGGGAGTGTGACGTTTGCGCGAGCGTGCCCGGGCTTGAATTTCAAGTCTTGAAATCGCATTACAATGGGCTTGATGGCCATCTTGAGTCCATACAACTCGTGCCATGAGACACCGGCTCACGTATCTCTCAAAATCTCCTCCGTGATTACCACAATCAAGAATAATGAAATCTAGGAGAAAAATCTTTCATCGGTGACTTTACCTCACACGCCCCCTCTCCCACACTTTCACAATCTACATAGAATTACACTATATGTGCTTTCCAGCAAGACACAGTGTAACACAGTGTCCATTAGTGTGAGAAAGAACATGTCAGTGTGTCTCGCTCACACTAGTGGACACTGTGTTACACTGTGTCTTGCTGGAAAGCACACTATATGTTTACGTCCACAATCCGAACGTTCTCCCGTAACAGGAACGTTAGAAAATACATCGTCACGCGCCGTCGTCAGAATAACATGTTTCTGTTCAGCGTCCTTCGCTTGCGCTAACATCTGTCTGAATTTTGCAACGGTTCCGTGACCAAAATACTATACATTATCATCGTAAAATAAAATTGATTAATATTATAAAATACCACAATATCGAGACAAAAATGTCTTTATTTTTGAAGGGTAGTTTTACTTTTACAAAGCGTTTTTGAGCACCAACTTATTTTTTAATTTATGTATTTACTCGCTGTAAATATGACCGATTTCTTCGTATTATGTGTTTGATGTAATAAATTGTTAAACGAGATAGAGAAACAGTAAATTAAATTTAATACTTGCTTGATTATGTTGTAGTTAAAACGTAGGCTCAATAAGTGGTAAGAGGACCAACGATTTAAATAAGTGCGTTATTAACCATGGACCATTACATTATCACCGTGAAACTCGTTGCGGACACGACCGTCAATGTACGTGGAAAAGCGATGATAAAACGCTCACTTTTCGGATCTACACGACTTTTCTTATAAGGGATTATTATTATTAATCGTATAATTTACAGATAAATTATTTAATATTTACTTATTTTTTACACTCGTAAAACGAATGACAGCGATTTATCATCATCTCAATATGCAGTATATATTTTATAGGAAACTGTCACAGATAACTTTTAAAGATCTCTAATGTTGAATTTATATACTGAACAAGAACTATGTCTTTTCTTAAAACGAAATTTCGTATTTTGGATTTTGTACCTTCTATCATAGGACACGTAAAATAAAAAATAAGAAGTTTTCTTATACACAGTTTTCTTATACAAATCGAATCCTTTTGATTGATCTTAGTCAGTACTTAGATGGTTCAGTCGTTATTACGATTTACATGGTTATCTTGTGTGCAAGTCGCATACTTGCGTATGTATAATACTCGAGCATCTCACGCTTCGCGTTCACTTGGCACGACACTACCACCGTGTTCTGTGATGATATGTATACATAATTAGGTTATTTCTTTGTGTAGTAAAACATATTCTGTTTCAGATTCACAATGGTACTTGCAGAATTAACCGGAACTTTTCTTTTGCGTTGAGCATTATATATTATTATAAGATGTGATTTTCAATTTCTGGTACAAGAGGGATGTTTTTTACATCAAATCTGTTGTATCAACCGGAAATATCTCATCATTTATTTCTGAAAAAATACAAACAGGTATCTCTAATA